>NC_069503.1:189327868-189467868 GCF_027579735.1 Bombina bombina | reverse complement strand
TATCTATCTATATCTATCTATCTATCTATCTATCTATCTATCTATCTATCTATCTATCTATCTATCATCTGTCATCTGTCTTTCTGTCTCTCTGTCAGTCTATCTATCACCCGTCCGTCTGCCTATCTATCTATCTATCTATCTATCTATCTATCTATCTATCTATCTATCTATCTATCTATCTATCATCTATCTATCTATCTATTTATTTATCTATCTATCTATCTGTTTCTCATCCATCTATCTATCTATCATCTATCTATATATCTATCTGCCTGTCTATATATGTACCTATCTGTCTATCTGTTATCTATCTATCTATCTGTCTGTCTATTTATCTGTTATATATCTATTGTCTGCCTGTATATCTAGCTATCTACCTATTTATATGTTATCTATCTATCTATCTATCTATCTATCTATCTATCTGTATGTCTGTCTGTCTATCTGTTTATCTATTTATCTATCATTCTATCTATCATCTATCTATCTATCTATCTATCTTGAACGCACATACTTTTTTTGTGTTTATCTCTATTGTAAATAACTAAACATTATGTAATGTCAGTTTCACAGTACATAATTGCATCTGTGATATGGCTGAATAATATGTAATGTAGGTCTCACAACACATAATTGACATATATTTACCTGTCTATCTGTTATCTATCTATCTATCTATCTATCTATCTATCTATCTATCTATCTATCTATCTATCTATCTGTCTGCCTATGTATCTGTTATATATCTATTGTCTGTCTGTATATCTAGCTATCTAGCTGTTATCTATTTATTATCTATCTATCTATCTATTTGCCGATCTATCTGTCTGTCTATAGAAATGTATCTTCTATCTATCTTTATTTCTTTCTTTTTATCTATCATCTATCTATCTATCTATCTATCTATCTATCTATCTATCTATAATCTATCATCTGTTTTTCTGTCTGTCTGTCAGTCTATCAATCACCCGTCCGTCTGCCTATCTATCTATCTATCATCTATCTATCTATCTATCTATCTATCTATCTATCTATCTATCTATCTATCTATCTATATCTATCTGCCTGTCTATTTATTTACCTATCTGTCTATCTGTCTATCTGTTATCTATCTATCTATCTATCTATCTATCAATCTATCTATCATCTATCTATCTGTCTGTATATCTAGCTATCTACCTACCTATCTATATCATCTATCTATCATCTATCTATCTATCTATCTATCTATCTATCTATCTATATCTATCTGTTATCTATTTATTATCTATCTTTCTATCTGTTTATCTATCTATCTATCTATATCGAACACACATACTTTTTTGTGTTTATCTCTATTGTAAATAACTGAACATTATGTAATGTAAGTTTCACAGTACATAATTGCATCTGTGATATGGCTGAATAATATGTAATGTAGGTCTCACAACACATAATTGACAGATTTAATTACAAGGCACAGTCTATACATCACATTCACAAAGTATTAGATGTTGTGGTGGATGGAATGGAAAGCTGGGAGAGTTTATTTAAACAGCAGAAGGATTTTGGAGGAATGCAATATGGGGTCTGTGTAAAGAACATTCAATTTGTACTTCTGAGGCTGCAAAAATAAATAAGCCTGAAAGGGAAAGAAAAAGTCAGGAAATTGAATGTGTTTTTTTCTCTCTTGAAGTTTCCCTTGAGTGGTTTCATTTTGTTCCTGTCTAGCCTTGCAGCATGTAAAACTCCTTAGGCCCCAGCACCTACCATGACCCAGCACACTGATAGCAGTTCTACACCTATGGCGACAGGAAGGTCACAAACAATGCATTTGTTATGTAAAACGTCCGCCAGATGAACAAAATATGTCATTTCACAGTCATTGTAATACATGGAAAAATAGGATTAGCTGAAAATATCAGCAAGGTAAGTAGGATTAATACCTAAGTGAAATAAATTGTGGAATTCTATCAGGACTGGGCATATATCTTCCCCTTTATGGTACAAATGTGAAGCTTGTTTTGTTTGCTCTACCAATATCACCAATATAAATATAACTAGTATAATTGTTTTAATTTGCTTCAACACTCTAATGATTCGAGGGCTCTGCCATCCAATGATCACAAGAGGGAGATGTTTATTAGTTAATGCAGTCGTAATTATCTAGCGCCCCCTAGTGACTTTATTGTAGATTTCTCAATGTTACCAATGCAGAGCTACAGATATGTATTTGCTATAAATGAGCGGTTGAGCTGCTGACAGCTTAGTAAAGATTTAATTTATTGGCATTTTATTATAACATTTACTTGCATCTTTGATTATGGCTTTGATACTCTATATTTGAATATATTTACAACACAAATGCAATAGAATGAAAAATACCATAATGAAATTAATCGGAATTACCTTATACCATCACATTGTATTTATTACTGTTAAGAAATATATATTTGTATAATAAAGTAGTATTTTTATTTGAAGGATTACACGAGACACATTCTCATGACACTCTATGCAAAAATATATCACTTTTTCTGCTGCAGGGATTTCTTCTGCCTCTCAATTTTGGGTATTTGTCTTCTTGACATTTATTTTCTGCATGAATAACGTG
Source organism: Bombina bombina (assembly GCF_027579735.1). NCBI lineage: Eukaryota > Metazoa > Chordata > Amphibia > Anura > Bombinatoridae > Bombina > Bombina bombina. Next base: position 189,465,272 of record NC_069503.1, on the reverse strand, counting down.
ATCTCATTTATTTTGAATAGAGGGTGATTTATTTCAGTGGAGCTGGAACTGTCCCATGCAGGGGACATTTGCAGAAAGAATAAAAATGTACTACACTTAGGTAAGACCAAAATACCAGAGCCTTAGTATGAAGACTAAACAAATAAACAAAACAAAAACAAAAATAAATAAATGAATAAATTAAGAACACAGCTGTAATTAAAAAAAAACACCCAGACTAGATAAATATCTGGTGCAAAGATTCTGGTAATTAACACACATGCTGATTTTACATAAATGTAGCAGTTGTGTAATTTGGCCTTTGAATAGTTATGACAGTGTTTCTTTAAGAAAAAAAAAAATATTTATGTTTTCTTTTCTTTTTCTTTTTTTAATTTTTGTTCTCTTTCCTAAAGATGCAAGCAATATCTTCGTTAATGGTTAGAGGGTTAACCAAAATATGGTTTAAGTGACATACCTAATATTGTGAATCAAAGAAGAAAGGTTGAAATAAATACAATAAAACAAAGATTGAACTATTTTATTTATTATTTAACTTTTTTGTAGTATAATAAATTACCTGTGCAAATTAAACTTGTTTCACCCCCCCCCCCCATAATTTGTAATGCCTAATTCAGCTATGTGACATGCAATGATTTGTTAGCTATGTGAAAAAGATTATTTATCTGGCTCTAATTGGTTAAAATTCAAAGAGACAGGATAAATGTACCTAACAGTGGTTTCAATGGGTTTATACCTGGACTGCTCCTAAATACCCAAACCTTCACATTTTGAAAATAAAATTACAGTTTAAATGAAATTATTCCATGCAGAACATTTACAATGTAATATTTAATGGATGAAAAATGAACATTTATCTAAATTAACAATATTCTTCTTCTTGGTAATCATTTATTCTATTTAACATGGATCTTTTATGCGTGTTTTGCTAGTTCATCTCAATATCACGTGTATTAGGACCAGCTCTGTATATAATGCAGACAGCAGATATACCTGTTACCTTTCTTAAGACAGCAAACAATCCTTCAGCTTTGCTTCCATGAAGTCTCTTATCTTCCTGCAAGTTCAATACTATTTGTGACATTTTAATTTTCTCAGCTATTTGGCTCTATCACTAGGAGTTTGCCCATTCCTGAAGTGAGGGCAGGAGGTGAGATGTAGTAACTGTCAGGCCACTCTGTAGCCTGGCTGATTGACGTATGTCTTTATCACAGCAGCTGCTAGCAAGTTCACTTACCTGACCTTTCATTACATTTCTCAGTACCTGACAAGCTGGGGTGACGGGAGAATAACAAACACATTGCAGATAATCCGTCCTGTTTAGGAGAAAAAATCCTAGTGGTAGTCTAAACGGATTGCAACCTTTCAAACAAATAGTTTTACATATATATATATATATTAGCCTATAGAGACGCCTGTGTTACATGTTAGCACATGGTTGTAATGATAACCCCCAGCTTAGAAGGTGAATCTGGGTAAACACAGACCATGTCATATATGGGTAGCACACAAAGCTTCTCAGGATCTCTGGGAATGCTCTAATAAGAAGGGGTTGTTTCACATCAGAGGGGGGATCTGGTTTAACCCATTAGCTGCTAGATAAGATTGTCCTCTCCGGCAGGAAAGGGTTAAACTGGTTAATGTTCAGCAACAATGTTTACAAACCATATTGTGATTATAGCGCTATTCCTAGATGTAACTAATTCAAATATGGGGGTTCTTGTACATAACCCTTATATAATTGTAATTTATACAGCAAATAATGCATTATTAGTTCATTTAATTATTATGTTGTGCATCAGATCATGCTATGTACTGCATGAAATCATTTAAATAGACAAGGAAGGAATAATGAATTGCACATTATTATTATTATTATTATTATTATTATTATTATTATTATTATTATTATTATTATTATTTTCGTCAAATTCCTTAGCGCTGGGGAACAATTATGGGTGTACAATGATACTGACTTATATAAAAAAAAAACAAATGTTGACAATATAAAGTAGATTTAACTAAACAAACAAAAAATAAACAGAAGGCTGCTCCAAAGAACTTGCAATCTACAAGTGAAACACCATATATATATATATATAATTTTTTTTTATTTTTTTTTTAATCGGAAATTATTTGGGATATATTTGAGATACACTCCTATATTATCTGTTAGATTTAATGAATTATAGTAGAATACAAACAATAATCTACAATTTTTAGTAAAACCAACATTAGTTTTAAACGTTACAATGTATTATCTTGCATGATTATTTTAACAGTAATACGACCTGAAATACTATGGATAGAGAATAAACAATACATTCATTAAATACATAAATACATAAAATAAGTAAAAAAAATACGTCGTTTGTCGTTTGAAAGTGGAACATTTATTTATTTATAAAATATTTTACCAGGAAGGATACAACAAATATCAATGCAAATAAATGGTTGTAATTAAATATCACAAGGAAGGTGTTTTATAATAATTAGTCCCTCTCTAAGGATGCCTTGTTCTTTGTCTATATATACAACTATTTCCATCACTTAGATTTCACAACTGTACACATTTTCTCTCTCTCTCTCTCTCTCTCTCTCTCTCTCTCTCTCTCTCTCTCTCTCTCTCTCTCTCTCTCTCTCTCTCTCTCTCTCATGCACACAGACTAACACTCCATAGTTCTTAATGCATTCTTACTATATATATATATATATATATATATATATATATATATATATATATATATATATATATATATATATATATATATATATATATATATATATATATATATATATATATAGTGTTAATGGTCTATTTTTTAATACAGTTCCAAGATTTCTTTATATAATCTCCATTTCCCATTAAGTGATTCGTATTACTATATCTTTAAAAAAGAATTAAACAGTTGTTCAACTTTTTTTTTTTTTTTGGACTCAGTACAGGTCTGTAAAGTTTAAGAAAAATATTAAGAAATGGCAAAATGAATGTAAATATATTCTTGCATATTCTTGTGTTTACTAATGAAAGGTCTAAAAACCATTTGCTGAACACGAATAATGATTTAAATATGAGGTCCAAAGTAATTATATTTGGATCATCAATTTAACATTAAAGAAGCCCTGGATAAAGAATGCAAAGTTAAATATTTGTATTTCATTTCCTTGCTGGAATTTGTATCTAATATGCAATTTTCATGGTTGGATGTATGCCTGGGCAGATAATACTAGACTCATTCTGAACACTACCTAGAATACCTTAAAAAGAAAAGTATTAAACTCTACAAATACCCCACAACCACATTTAATATACAGACTCCGACTTACGAATGAGAAGTTGCATTACACTATCAGAATAAACTGTTCAATTCAACAGCAATGTACCCTGTATCAAGGGAATTTTGATTGGATTTAAACTGAAATTTAATTCTAGCTTATGCATAACAAAATGAACTTATATATTTCTATTAGGTTTACTTCTTTTAAGGTTATTTGTGCATTTTCTATATATAACTTGGTGTGTGTAGATAGATAAATAGACAGAAAGATATAGATAGACAGACAGATAGATAGACAGATAGATAGATAGATAGATATAATAGATAGATAAATCGATAGATAACTGATAGATAAATAGATAAATGATAAATAGATAGATAAATGATAGATAAATGATAGATAAATTATAGATAAATTATAGATATATAGATATATAGATAGCTATAAATATATACACATAACTTTTAATTTCTAGCAAAAGCAGACTGTATGGTTTGTTTTCTTGCTTTATGATCATTTAATTATTAGTAGATGGAATATGAGCTCTTTTGGGATGGGAAGATTCCTACTATTCCTTTTTATGAAATAGATATTTTTTACCATATAAGGTAAACAGACTGAATGTGCAATTCGCCTGATTTGTTTTTTTTATGCAGAAATAAAAATTTGTTACAAAAATAAACAATGAATTATAATTATTTGTATAATTATATAAAGTGTTTGCTAGCTCTAATCTATCTATCTATCTATCTATCTATCTATCTATCTATCTATCTATCTATCATCTTTCAATCATCTATCTTCCATTCACATTCTATAACTCTCGAAAAAAATAAAAATATTATCGTCTATTAACTTGAAATAAATGTATTACACATACAGAATGCTATTTTATTAAATTGAGAAACAGGTAACATAAATGAATGTAATAAATGTAACTACTATGTCTCTGTAAACGAAATAATATATTGTTTATTGAAACACAAATTAGGAGTGTAGCAGTATATATAGTATCGTTGAGCTACAAATGCAAGTTACAAAGCATTTATTGCGGGTCAGTGACTACCTACAAAGAATTAGGTGTCTGCAGTAGTCATACTACACACTGCTTTGTGATTTTCTAAAGCTAATTAATGCTGAAACTTCTGATAATGCTTGAAAAACAATTGTTACTTTGGAGTTCATTGTTAAATCTAATTATATGATAAGAGATCTAAGCACACTGTACCAATATGACTAGTCATTTTGTATTCAGTTTGTGTGGGGATTTTTTAATTATTGCACTGATTTAAAATTACATTTGCAAGATAGTTTTTGACTCATGACAATAAAATATTCTCTTTGTTTCCAAATACGATATAAGACATCTTCATAAGGCTTTTTTCTTACTTTTATTTTTCCCTGTAAGTATATTCTATCTATCTATGTATCTATCTATGTATCTATCTATGTATCTATCTATCTATCTATCTATCTATCTATCTATCTATCTATCTATCTATCTATCTATCTATCTATCTATCTATCTATCTATCTATCTGTCTGTCTGTCTGTCTGTCTGTCTGTCTGTCTGTCTGTCTGTCTGTCTGTCTGTTTCTCTATCTGTCTGACTGTCTTTCTATATCACCTATCTATCATCTATCTATCTATCTATCTATCTATCTATCTATCTATCTATCTATCATCTATCAATCTATCTATCTATCTATCTATCTATCTATCATCTATCTATCTATCTATCTATCTATCTATCTATCTATCTATCTATCTTTCTGTCTGTCTCTCTATTTGTCTGACAGTCTTTCTATATCATCTATCATTTATCTATTATCTATCTATCTATCATCTATCTATTTATCATCTATCTATCTATCTATCTATCTATCTATCTATCTATCTATCTATCTATCTATCTATCTTCATAATGTATAAACAACATTGTCTATATTTTTTCGTTTTAAAATAATGAAATAACTATTTGAAACTGGTTGTATTTAATATAATTTCATAGATACGGTAAATACAATTTAAATTTCAGTGACGATTTGCTAATTTGAATAAGTAGTTAATCGTAGTAAGTGTATTAAAGAATCAATTAAATTAAACGCCAGTAATTTTCCATATTGTAAACCTGGCATACCTACGTATTATAAGTATTATTATTAATATCCTTCTTCTTTTTTTTTTTTAACAAAGTCAATAAACATTTTTTGTATTAAAAGATCAAATTCCTAATCTATACAAAAAGGAACTATGTTTGTTATCACAAATACAACCAAAATATATTGCATTAAATAATATAGTTTGATTTTATGGAGTATGCTTACAGTCCCAGGATATCATTCAACCATTGCCTAAGATTCTTTAGCAGTTTAAATAAAATAATGTAAAATGATTGTAATCTACATATTAACACTCTTGTATCAAATTGAAGTAACACGCAGTGGGTTTTGACAATTTGTATACATCTATCAGAATTATAAATTGTAATCAGTGAAGAGTATTGAATTTTTTGTCTCATTTTCAGTTTTGCATATCTTTCTGGGATATCAAATTATTAATTTCACTGTAAATATTTAGCCAATTATATCGCATTTTACAGGCATCACAGAATATCTATTGTCTGTCTGTTTCTATCTTTTTTTTATCTATACCTTATATTTCTATACTTTATTAATTCAGTCTATGTTTTTTTCTTTCAGTTTTACATTTCATTTTGAAATACCAATTTATTAAATACATTGTATATATGTATTCAAGTGTATAGTATTTTAGATACATAACACGATAATTTGTTTATCTATCTATCTATCAATCTATCTATCTATCTATAATCTATCATCTATCTATCTATCATCTATCTATCTATCTATCTATCTATCTATCTATCTATCTATCTCTCATTTCTATAATTGCTTAATTAATTAGAATTTTCATTTTGACATTTCTTGCTGGCATACAAGCTGCATTTAAAACATTTTATTACTTGTGTAGAAGTCTATGTTCAACACCAAGTTTCTTTAATTCTCTCTCTCTCTCTCTCTCTCTCTCTCTCTCTCTCTCATCTCTCTCTCTCTCATCTCTCTCTCTCTCATCTCTCTCTCTCTCTCTCTCATCTCTCTCTCTCTCTCTCTCTCTCTCTCTCATCTCTCTCTCTCTTTCTCTCTCTCTCTCTTTAGATGTACATTGAACTTTGTTAATGTAAGGTGTTTACATTAACAAAGTACAATGTACATATTTTAATCTTTCTTTTTTATTTTCTTTCTTTCTCCTACAAAAAGTTATTTTAAAACATGATTCTCTGTAATATGCAAGTAATTTCTTATAATAATTTTTTCAACGTTTTAATAGTGAAGATGTTTAGTTACACAACTACAAACATTCAAGTAGTCGCATAAAACATATTTTCTGTTTTCTTTGCTATGTTTTATGTCATTGTAAAATCACAATATCCAACCATAGCTTTTATGATAGTCATTATCTTTTCTTATGTTTTTGAAAAGGAGCTAATAAACTCTGTGTTTCAATTACTTTGATAGATACTTTTGAAATTTGGTGCGTATTGTAAGATGCCCAATCTAATCTATCAATCTATCTAATAATAATTATTATTATTATATTATTTGTATAATTATATACAGTGTTTGTTAGCTCTATCTATCATCTATCTATCTATTTATCTATCATAAATCTATCATCTATCTATCATCTATGTATCAAATCTATCTATCATCTATCTATCATCTATCATCTATCTATCTATCTATCTATCTATCTATCTATCTATCATCTATCATCTATCTATCATCTATCTATCATCTATCTATCTATCTATCATCTATCTATCTATCTATCTATCATCTATCTATCTATCTATCTATCTATCTATCTATCTATCTATCTATCTATCTATCTATCAATCTAATCAATCTATCTATCATCTATCTATCTATCTATCTATCTATCTATCTATCTATCTATCTATATCTATCTATCTATCATCTATCATCTATCTATAATCTATCAATCTATCTATCTCTATCATCTATCATCTATCAATCTATCTATATATCTATCAATCATCTATTTATCTATCATCTATCTATCTATCTATCTATCTATCTATCTATCTATCTATCTATCTATCTATCTATCTATCTATCAAATCTATCATCTATCAATCTATCATATATCTATCATCTATCATCTATCTATCATCTATCTATCTATCTATCTATCTATCTATCTATCTATCTATCTATCTATCTATCATCTATCTATCTATCATCTATCTATCTATCTATCTATCTATCTATCTATCTATTTGACCAAAACCACATTGCTGTGAAAATGCTTCAGAAATCAGAATTACTGGACATATTGTAAATAACTGATTTTATCCAGTTTCAGCTTTGCAATATGGTGTGATTACACGCTGCAATGGGAATCTAAAACCATTCTGTTGTAGATATATATGTGCACATCTAACTTCTCAGCATGATTTGTGACCGAAAATAGGCGATTGGTATCAAACCAAAGTGCTGTTCATACTTTTCCTAAATTCTTACCGCATCTTCCCAGCAGGGGGCAGCTCTGCCTAATTTGGAATGGGTACAATTACTAGCTCGATCTAGCACCTGAGAAGATGATTGCCAAAAATCCACGCATGGCTTATTATTCATGAAAAGTCTGTCAGGTCAACAAAACAAAGGAATAATTGTTTTGTGCATACTTATGACAGCATTTACACTATATTTTCAGATCACATAAAAGGGCTGCTCTTTTTAAAATTAAATTTATTCCTGAATTATAATATTGAAGTGTTTTGTCTTTATGAAATTTAAGCATTTAGAACGTTTTCTACAGGAAAAGCTTTTTTTTTTTTTTCTTTGCACATTTAACTCACAGAGAACCTTTAGAATAATTTTTCTTAAAATGAAAAATAAATGTATATTTATATTCTATGATGACAAAATAATAATTTAAAGTACTAAAAATGATGTATACTATATTATAGTACAATCATTGTATTATTATTGTTAACAACAACAATAATAAAAAAAAAATGTGATAAACAGTATTAGATTACATTTCTGGATAATAATTTTTGAACACAAGTAAAAAATAAAAAGTAAGGAATTTTGGGAGTAATTATAAATATGATAACATTTGTATTATTCTGCAGTTCAGAGACACCCATTGAAAACACTTGAATAGGTTTAACTTTATTGCTCTGGCCAATAAGGAACAGATATCTTGGATCCACACTGCAGTAACATTTTCAGAATACATTTACAGAAAGAGTAAGCTTTTCAATGTTTACTGCAAACAAATAAAGATAAACGATTTTGGGGTCTATTCCTTAATCCCTGATTGTTCATTTGACTTTTGCAGACTTTTGTTTTATAAAAAAAAAAAAAAAAAAAAAAAAAAAAAAGGAAATAAGTCTGTCAACTTGAAATAAGTCAGTTAAAGGGACACTTAAAATAAACTTTTATGATTCAGATAGAGCAGCAGTTTTAATACACTTTCCAATTTACTTCCATTATCATTCTTTTTATATGCACACTTTCTGGGGAACAAGTACCTACTGAGCATGTGCACAAGCTCACAGGGTATATGTATATTAGTCTGTAATTGGATGATGTCTGTCACATGGTACAAGGGGCTTGAAAATGGGAGAAAAAAATAAATTTGTCAGGAAAAAAAATCTACTGCTTATTTGTAATTCAGAGTTGGAGTTAAATCATTGTCTTTTTATTATGCACATGTTAATTATGGAATTATACTGCATTGAGTGATCCTTTAAATGTTAACCTATATACAATGTTTAGTAATGCATACTAGAACACGTTTGCAATATAATTTAATTGCCCCCCCCCCCTTTCAAGTAATTTAGCTCTGGGAACTATGGCTTTTCTAATTTTTTGAACATGAAACGCACCCTACTGACTTCTCAAGGCTAGTCCTGCTACATATATTTTTCTGATTGGCTTTAAAGGGATAGTAAAGTCAAAATTAAACTGTCGTGATTCAGATAGGGCATGCCATTTTATACAACTTTCTCATTTACTTGTATCATCAAATTTGCTTTGTTCTCATGGTATTCTTTGTTGAAAGCTAAGCCGAGGTAAGCTAGGCCGCCTCTTATCTGAATGCATTTAACAGTTTTTCACAGCTATAGGGCGTTAGTTCACGTGTTTCCTATATATAACATTGTGCTCATGCACATGGAGTTATTTAAGAGTCAGCACTAATTGTCTAAAATGCAAGTCTGTCAAAAGATCTGAGATAAGGAGGCAGTCAGCAGAAACTTAGATACAAGGTAATTACAGAGGTAAAAAGTGTATTTCTATAACAGTGCTGGCTATGCAAAACTGGGGAATGTAAATAATGGTATTATTTATCTTTTCAAACAATAACATTTTTGGATTACTATTCCTTTAACTAATAATAACTGCAATACTAGCATTCTGACTGGCTAGCCTTGTTTGCAGACTCAAGCTTGTATTGGCTCCTTCAAATGAGGCTAATGGGGATGGAGTTTGGCTATTATAAATCAATTGCAGTAAAAAAAAAAAAAAAAAGGATTATAATTAATTTTAAAATGTTTAGGCTTGGCTGATATGTTATTCTATCACAACACCACAGAAATATCCGGTAATTACAAGGAGCTTACTGTCCCTTTAGATCCTATCTATATCAAGGTGACAGGAAAATATGTAATTTAGCTAGTGGACATCAAGTCCAGTAAGACATTATTCATTAATATAGCTAACTTGCTATATTGCTAATGACTTGACTATTATTGATTTGCTATATTTCTATTACCAAGTCAGTTGTTAGAATATGTAAGTCATTTGTAAAGAGTGAATTTACAACTGACTTGCATGTACAGAATAGCTAGGCTGACCATATTGCCGCTTTAAAAAGCGACACATATGAAAAATACATATGCCAGGGCTGTTTTCAGGGCTGTTTAAAAAAATGGTTTTGTATAAGAACCCTCACATATGTATTTTTCGGGCATATAGACCCTTTTGAGTATATATATATATATATATATATATATATATATATATATATATATATATATATATATATATATACTGTCATACCCATGAGACTGATCTACAGACTGTCAGAACCATTGTGGGTGAGTCCACCGATTATAGTTGCCCACCACTGGAGTTCTTAATTGAATTGATGGAACATTGTTTAAAGAGAAATTATTTAAATTTCGGAGACTACTATCTACAATTGTCAGGTACGGCCATGGGGTCAAATATGGCCCCTGCATATGCCAACCTGTACATGCTGGGTTATGAGTCTGCCATCATGAAACCCCTTATGCACCCATGCATCTCTTTTTACACACGTTATATTGATGATTTGTTTTTGGTTTGGACGGGCAGTTTGGCACATCTGCAGAAGTGAGTATCTGAACAGAACCATACAGACTCTCCCATTAAATTTAAGATGGAATGTAGTACACAAAATGTACACTTTTTGGACCTTAATGTTTTTAAGGTTCCTACTAATGGAGGTTGCAGGTTTGGTACATCTTTGTATACCAAACCCACAGAAAGGAATTCGCTTCTCCTATCTACCAGTTGCCACCCTGTCCACCAGAAGATGGATATAATCTCCTCTCAGCTGACTAGGGTGGTCCGCAATAACTCTGATTCAGCTATCCTTCAAACTCAGTTAGACTCTATGTGCATAATATTACAGACTAGAGGGTATGACAACAAAGACATTGACACAATCACAAACCGATTTGAGGGTCAGTCACAAGACATGTTGCTGGAACAGACCAAGGTCCCTAAACAACTTTGGACCCCCAATTTGAACTTTATCATGACTTTCACTCCTGAACACAACTATATAGCTGGAGCTGTTCCTAACCAATGGTGTATACTCCAGACTGTTAAGAGTCTGTCGAGTTTTAGATTGAATCCCCCTCGTATGGCTTACAAACGATCCAGGAACATACAAGATATACTTGTCAAAACTGACCCTAAGGAATCCTATCAAAAAGACTCATGGCTCAAGTCTGCTAAGAAGGGCTGCTTCAAATGTGGGGACTGCATTATCTGCAATGGCATGCAAATGGGCCCTACATTCCAACACCCACACTGCAACAATCGGTCCAAAATACAACATAAGGTGACATGCAGTAGCACATATGTTGTCTATATTTTGATTTGCCCATGTTCCCTGTTCTATGTAGGGAAAACCATCACAACTTTTCGTGAAAGGATGGCTAACCACAGACATGCCATCAGGGAGGCTATCAAAAAGGGAACCTCTGATCAGCCGGTGGCACGCCACTTTGCACAACAGAAACATAATGTCTCCAGCCGAAGAACTATGATCATTGATCATATACCACCTCTGGCTAGGGGAGGTGACCGTGGTAGAGTTCTACTCCAATGCGAGACAAAATGGATATACACTTTGAACACAGTGGAACCTAAGGGACTTAACATACAACTCGACTATGGCCCCTTTATTGGATGAACACAGTTTTCAGCTGTCACTTTCTCTCCAAATACCAGCCTCCCAGCAACTGGCCTCAATGTGCTGCTGTTAAGATGTCTATATTCTGATGTGTCTCCTTTCAATCTGATTGGCCTATTTGACCGAACCTCTATGCAAGAAAGTATATAGATGTAAACCTTGTATATAACTTCAATTATACCCTTCATACCTGAACTATGCTTTAGCTTCTATATGCACAAACTTCACATGTGGATCTTTTTTCGTGTCATTTGCATACAGTGTGTTTTTAACATCTTTTTTGGAACGCTGCAGTTTTGTATAGAGACGCTACCCTGAACCCCTACGTCACACACATCATATATGCTAATTAGCCATGTGTTAAGGCTCAAATCCGGATAGAGATGTCAATATTGAAGACGGTGCTGGTTGCACCAATGACAGGTTGTTACATATACCGGAAGGGCGTGGCCTAAGGGATGCGCGCACGGACGTGCACGCAAACACAGTTTCTAACAATCAGTTGAATTAGAAGCAGGGTATATAAGACTGCAGCAACCTCATGTTTTTATCTTTCTTTCCGGATGTCAGGTTATGTCATCTGCCTGATGGACGGTTGATCCATTTGAAAAAGGTGCTAGTTGGCCTTGAAACATCATGGGACATTTTTTATACCGATCTACTACAAGCTAAGTTTTACTTTTAAATCCAGTGAGTGCTATCTTATTCTAAGACTATATATATATATATATATATATATATATATATATATATATATATATATATATATATATATATATATATATATATATATACACACAGAGAGAAGTGCACTCACAGGAACCAACAACTGGCTCAATACTATTGTTAGCCTGTTCTATGGCGATTTACCACCTGGGTGCAGCTTTTTAGCCCAGTAATGCTTTTCACAGAGTAGAACTTTCCTGTAGTATATCAGTCTGATCCCGCCTATTACGGTCAGTCCAGTGCCGAAATACCAGGCAATTCCTCTCTGAACAAGGAACACAGCAACCCCAGATGATCGTTTCGTAATTCTTTTATTAGAAAAATAATCATATATGCATATATACAAAATAAAATCATAATAACAAATGCAAACAAAATATCTCTTGTTACAAAACTGAAATATTGACCCAAATTTTTGTCATCAGAAAAAAATCAAAATGCAAACATTAAACTTAAATAATCACACAAAATAAAATTAAACATATTTCAAATACAGACAAAAACAAACTGGAGAAAAAAAAAAACTAAAAACTAAATAATCCAATCCTTCCACTTCTTTGTCTTCCAGATGCCTTCAGAATCTAATTCCCCATATCGCCTCCTATCAAAAGAAAAATACAAAAACAACTTCCCACGGATCAAACCCACAAAATTACCTACAGTAACTACCTCTTTCTTAAAAATCAAAATATTACGCATATCCCACAACACCTCCTTCACACAACATGCCAACAACCATATTAATCTTGCTTTCTCCTTTTCCACACCACTTCCACACAAACCATACATCATCATATTAAAAGTAAAAAACTGCACTCCATTCAGACCCTTAATCATCCTTTTCAAACTTCTCAAAACATCCCTAGCATACTCACAATTCCAAAACAAATGAATAACACTTTTGCTTTGACAACAACCATCTCTAGGACACACTTCTGAAGCCACTAAACGACGCATTCTCTGAAAATCCCTTGTTGGCAAACACTTATTCACACTCATGCAACTAATATCTTTCTGCCTATTCATCAAATACTTCTTATTACACACATTTTTCCATACCAACACACATTCATTTTCATTCAAACCCCCAATCAACTCAAGACCTTCCTTCTTCTCCAACATTTTCAACACAATTCTGTTTGCACACCACATCTCCCTACTAACATTCTCCAAACCATATTTTTTAATCCAACATTCCACCCTTACATAAAACCACGGAACAGCAAAACATACCGGTTTCTTTCTATCAATCTCAAACAAACCATATTGTCTTAAAACATTTCCACAAGCATACTTTACCATACAACCAGCCATGCTATCCTTACCACTTAGAACCACACACCTACTAACATATTTCACAGCCAAAAATCTCTCCACATTTGGAAAACCCTTACCACCAACATTCTTACTCTTAACAACAACATCTCTTTTCAAACGCTCCATACCAGAAATCCAGAAAAAAGAAAACAACACTCTAAAAATTCTCCGAAAAATCCTCTCAGTAGGCGGAAAAACTAACGCCAAATATAACATAATAGGGATCAAAACCGATTTAATAACTATAATTTTTCCTTCCAAAGATAAAGTCCTTAAAGACCAAAACTGAAGTTTTCTACTCACTTTATCAAAAACATTCTCCCAACTTTTCAAGCCTTTCAAATCCACATCAAATTTCACACCCAACACCTCAATTGCACCATCAGTCACAGGCCATCCACAGGAATCAATCTCCCTATCATTACCAAAAACTTTAACTTTACACTTATTCCAATTAACTCTGAAACCACTTGCCATACAAAAACATTCAACTAAAGTTTTCACCCTCCTCAAACCAGCCTGAGTCTCACATACCACACTCACATCATCCATATACCCAATCACTTTTAAACACCTTTCATTACTACCAGGAACACTCACACCTCTAACTAATTTATCCTTCCTCAAACTAGTTAACAATGGCTCAATGACACATACAAATAACACAGGAGACAAAGGACATCCTTGACGCACTCCAGATTTAACACAAAATTCCTCAGTCAAAAAACCATTAACCTGAACTTGACTCACAATATCACAATACAAACATTTAAACCATCCAATAATCTTACCAGAAAATCCTAAACGTTCTAAAACATGAAACATAAACTCATGCACTACACTATCATACAATTTTTCAAAATCCACAATAGCAACAGCAACAGACCTCATCCTCTCCCTAACATACCACAGTACATCACGTAGTAACAACAAACTTTCAGAAATCTGACACCCAGGAACAGCACACACTTGCTCTTCACCCACAACCTTACCAATCACTCCACACATTCTATTTGCCAACACCTTTGCAATAACCTTATAGTCAACAGTCAACAATGTAATCGGCCTCCAATTCCTCAAATCTCTCTTATCACCCTTTTTAAATAACAAAACAATCAAACCTTTCCTTATTGAAACAGGCAAAACAGTCATTCTAAAAACAAACTTACAAACATCCAACATATCCACCCCAATCAAATTCCAAAAACAAGTATAAAATTCAACAGGCAAACCATCACAACCAGGTACCTTCCCATTCTTAAAACTCCTAACAACCTCTGCAATCTCATCCAAACTTAGATCCCTTTCTAAAAAATCATTATCATATTTTTCCAACTTAACCTCAATGTCTTCCAACAACTCCTTTTCCAATAAAACATCTCTTGTTTTTTCTTTATACAGCTCACTGTAAAACTCATGAACTTCACGCAAAACACCATCCAGACCATTCATTTCACACTCAACCTTATCAAAAACACTAACAAAACCAGTCTTTCCTTCAAAAGCTTTCTTAAAAAAATATTTACTACAAGACTCATCCTTTTCCATTTTCTCCAATCTTGCCATAAAAACAATTTTCTTTCCTTTTTCATGCATACACTTTTTAATTATCTTTCTTGCTTCAGCAATTTCCTCATGCACATCAATACCACAATTTCTCAATTCATACAAATACAACAACCTCAGATACCATTTATCATACAACTCCCTTTTAGTGATGTTGCTAATAGTTCGCCGGCGAATAGTTCCCGGCGAACATAGCTTGTTCTTGTTCACCGCGGCGGGCGAATATATGCGATGTTCGATCCGCCCCCTATTTGTCATCATTGAGTAAACTTTGACCCTGTACCTCACAGTCAGCAGACACCTTCCAGCCAATCAGCAGCAGACCCTCCCTCCCAGACCCTCCCACCTCCTGGACAGCATCCATTTTAGATTCATTCGGAAGCTGCGTTCTTAGTGAGAGGAGGGATAGTGTAGCTGCTGCTGATTTAATCGGGAAATCGATAGCTAGGCTAGTGTATTCAGTGTCCACTACAGTCCTGAAGGACTCATCTGATCTCTGCTGTAAGGACAGCACCCCAAAAAGCCCTTTTTAGGGTTAGAACATCAGTCTGCTTTTATTTATTTTTTCCCTGTGTAATCTAATTGCAGTTGCCTGCCTGCCAGCGTGTGTGTCAGGCTCACAGCATATACTGTGCCCACTTGCCCAGTGCCACCACTCATATCTGGTGTGGCAGGTGGTGGGGGTTGGTCTGTGGGGGGGGGGGGAAGCTACACTACAGAAAAAAAAACACAACAGAAAAAACTACTTTTTTTTGCAAACTGGGTACTGGCAGACAGCTGCCAGTACCCAAGATGGCCGCCAATAAGGCAGATGGGGAGGGTTAGAGAGCTACACCACAGCATATGTAAATATGCTAAAAAAATTAAAAACCTTTTATTTTAGTACTGGCAGACTTTCTGCCAGTACTTAAGATGGCGGGGACAGTTGTGGGGTGGGGAGGAAAGGGAGCTGTTTGGGAGGGATCAGGGGGTCTGATGTGTCAGGTGGGAGGCTGATCTCTACACTAAAGCTAAAATTAACCCTGCAAGCTCCCTACAAACTACCTAATTAACCCCTTCACTGCTAGCCATAATACACGTGTGATGCGCAGCAGCATTTAGCGGCCTTCTAATTACCAGAAAGCAACGCCAAAGTCATATAAGTCTGCTATTTCTGAACAAAGGGGATCCCAGAGAAGCATTTACAACCATTTGTGCCATAATTGCACAAGCTGTTTGTAAATAATTTCAGTGAGAAACCTAAAATTGCGAAAAAATTCAATTTGTTTTTTTAAATTTGATCGCATTTGACGGTGAAATGGTGGCATGAAATATACCAAAATGGGCCTAGATCAATAATTTGGGTTGTCTACTACACTACACTTAAGCTAAAATTAACTCTACAAGCTCCCTACATGCTCCCTTATTAACCCCTTCACTACTGGGCATAAAACACGTGTGGTGCGCAGTGGCATTTAGCAGCCTTCTAATTACCAAAAAGCAACGCCAAAGCCATATAAGTCTGCTATTTATGAACAAAGGGGATCCCAGAGAAGCATTTACATCCATTTATGCCATAATTGCATAAGTTGTTTGTAAATAATTTCTGTGAGAAACCTAAAGTTTGTGAAAAAGTGAACAATTTTTTTTTATTTGATCGCATTTGGCGGTGAAATGGTGGCATGAAATATACCAAAATGGGCCTAGATCAATACTTTGGGATGTCTTCTAAAAAAAATATATACATGTCAAGGGATATTCATGTATTCCTGACAGATATCAGGGTTCCAATGTAACTAGCGCTCATTTTGAAAAAAAGTGGTTTTGAAATAGCAAAGTGCTTCTTGTATTTATTTCCCTATAACTTGCAAAAAAAGCAAAGAAAATGTAAACATTGGGTATTTCTAAAGTCAGGACAAAATTTAGAAACTATTTAGATGTTGTACCCGCAGCGGGAGTTTAATCTGTCACTGTGAAGCGGGCGTAACCCTTACACTACCTGATCGATACATCATACCTGATGTTTTAAAGCATGTTATTCCAAACAATTTAGGAATGTTAGGTGATTTATGCCCTTTATGGTTTTAAACCAGACTCTGCATCAACTATGTAATTTTCCATGGGAGTTTTGCCATGGATCCCCCTCCGGCATGCCACAGTCCAGGTGTTAGCCCCTTGAAACAACTTTTCCATCACTATTGTGGCCAGAAAGAGTCCCTGTGGGTTTTAAAATTCATCTGCCTATTGAAGTCTATGGCGGTTCGCCCGGTTCGCACATTCGTGAACATTTGCGGAAGTTCGCTTTCGCCGTTTGCGAACCGAAAATTTTATGTTCGTAAAATCACTACTCCCTTTCCATTCTAGCTTTCTCACAGCCTTTCTTAATAAAAACCTCTTTATTTCCACCTTCAACCATTCCCACCACATAAGCACATTACTAAAATCACACTTTCTTTCACGCCACCTTTCATACATCCAAACAAACTGACCCTTAATCTTCTCATCTTCTAACAAATCCACATTCAGCTTCCAAAACCCTTACCATACTTGATCTTTAAATCACAATTCACCTTACACATCAAAAGGGCATGATCCATAAAGGGCATCTGCTTTAAAGAAAAATCATCAACACATTTCCTTCAAAAGCTTTCTTAAAAAAATATTTACTACAAGACTCATCCTTTTCCATTTTCTCCAATCTTGCCATAAAACAATTTTCTTTCCTTTTTCATGCATACAATTTTTAATTATCTTTCTTGCTTTAGCAATTTCCTCATCCATATCAATACCACAATTTCTCAATTCATACAAAAACAACAACCTCAGATACCATTTATCATACAACTCCCTTTCCATTCTAGCTTTCTCACAGCCTTTCTTAATAAAAAACCTCTTTATTTCAACCTTCAACCATTCCCACCACATAAGCACATAACTAAAATCACACTTTCTTTCACGCCACCTTTCATACATCCAAACAAACTGACCCTTAATCTTCTCATCTTCTAATAAATCCACATTCAGCTTCCAAACACCCTTACCATACTTGATCTTCAAATCACAATTCACCTTACACATCAAAAGGGCATGATCCATAAAGGGCATCCGCTTTAAAGAAAAATCATCAACACATAGAAATTTAGATAAAAAACAAAAATCAATTCGAGATTTTATCCCACCACTATCACTAAAGAAAGTAAAACCCTCCCCTGAAAATGAAACGGACTCAAAGGCATCCTTCAAACCGAAAGATTTAAGCAGATCAACTATAAACTTTACTGAGCTATCCACCCTACAATCACTCCCACCCGCTCTGTCCCCATTCTTAATAATACAATTAAAATCCCCAATCAAAAAGTTGGCTCTCGACCTGGCAGAAAAAACTTTAATGTTTCAAAATCAAGCAAACGTTCTAGCCTATTTGGAGAAGCATATACATTAAACAAACGAAAAACAGTCCCACAAAAACTAAAACTAACCAAAAGAACCCGACCTGGGACAATATGAACTACAGTAAGGATAGAAAAACAAAACCCCTTATACAACCCCCCCCCATTCCTATCAGAAGAACAAGACCATACTTTAGGACCATATTCCCAGTCAGCACAATTAGGATGTTCAGAGAGACCACATTCCTGCAAACAAAAAATATTAGCAGAACATACAGATAATAACTTAAAAATTGCAGCTCTACTTGCTATAGTTTTCATATACCTGACATTAAGGAAAGAAATGGTCAAAAACATCATACATTTTTTTTTTAAAGAAAAACAATCAAACTTCTTTTCTTTCTTTTTCTTAGGACTCAAAGGAGATCCTTTAAATCTGCCTCTGTGACGTGCCGACCTCCTAGGCTCCCCCTTTCCAGCCTCATAACCAGTAACTTCAGCAAGTTGGTTCACATCTCTTTAATCTAGATAACCAACAGAAGAGGTATCAGAAAAGTCACCTATACACTGGCTTGAGTCAGAGGGAATGTCTTTAATAGAGACAGAAGGAAACTCTGAAATTAAAGAGTCAGCATCACTTGCAGTATCTGGATCTACACTCTTAACTACTGGTAGATCCAAATCAGGACTCTCCAATCCATCAGAATCCGCACCTTTTTTCCGCTTGGAGGCAGATTTTTTCCCTGCAGTGTCCATATCCTCCTCAGGACCAGAGGACACAACAGCAGACCAATCACTGTTCTCCCCTTCAACAAGAACAGCATCAGGAGCAGGATCACAAGATGACTCAGTGAAGGAAAAATTCTCTGTCCCAGGAACAGCAACAGTATCATCCACAGAATCGGGCAACAGGGCTTTAAGAACATTGGAAGCAGCTATCACATTAGATGTAGCAAGATCCACCTCCTGAAGATTAGATTGGGCTTCCTCCACCTTCTCAGCCACAGGAACCACCACAGGAGCATCAGACACCTCTCTGACAGGGACCCCAACTGCAGTTTTCTTACACAAAAGAGGTATTATAGAGATCAATGCCTCATCAGAGACCTCCTCATTCACAGATGGCTCAACCGCAACTGAAGATGTTTTTTTTGCAACATCAGTGTAGGAAGGCTTCACTCTATCAAGCCCCTGCAACATCATCAAAGGACACATCCTGCACAGATGACTTGAAGAACCACACAGGTCACAGGTCCAGCATTTACTACAGTGGGCAACAAGATGATCCTCTTCACTGCAATTTTGTCATCTGGCACCTGGGCAATTTTCAGCAATGTGACCAAACAGGTTGCAACTACGGCAAAACAGAGGCATGTCATCATAGTATAGGAAAGCTCTATTTCCACCAATAGCGAAAGTCTGTGGAGGGTGTTTCTTTCCACCAATACCTAATTCATCTGGCACAAACCGCACCCAGGACCTGCACTTTCCATTGAAAGTCCCAAATTGATTCTTCAGCTTGCTACCTCCTTGATCATCATCAAAGTAGCGACAAAGAAACAGACGAATTTCCACATCAGTGACCCAAGGGTTGCACATATGTACTGTCACCAGGATTCTTCTCTCCCTCTGCACACAGGCAACAAATCTCATGCCCACCAACTCTGGAGCAACAGCCATATCAATAGTCCGTTGATAGCAGGTCTGTAAATGATGCTCATCGGTGAAAGCCACATCAAAAATCCCTCTTGAAGGGAAAGACTGAACACAATGCAAACTTGCTCTTGGCATCTTCAAAACACCCTCCAAAACAACACACTGGACATGAGCCAAACCAATCTTTTCTCGAAAGTCCTCAGAAATCAACACCCAAAGTGTATGGGGAACGTTTGGCACATTGGTAGCCATAATTGTCCTCTTTAGGCTGGATTTCAGAGTGCCCCCCCAAAAGCAGCATGTGGCTGAAGTCCAGGGACGATGCCACAAGGCCAAGGGGATGGCCCTACTACCCAGTTGCTCTACGCCTGAGGAGTAGCCACCCCCCCCATAGCAGCAGGAGCCCAGGGAAAGGACCCCAGGCTGAAGGAGCAGGTCTCCAGGCAGCAAATCTTTCAACCAAGACCAAGCACAGAAAACTGCACTTGATCCAAGCCAAAGACCCGAGAAGCGACCTCAGACGATCGTTTCAGCCTTCTGTGGGCCTCGCCAGTGAGGTGTAGCCATATTCCTCTAAGCACACTGAGCAAGGATTCCACGTCTGGTTGCCCCTTTTTCCCATAGGGAGACTAAATACATACAGAGAGAAGCACACTCACAGGAATGAACAACCAGCTCAATACCATTGTTAGCCTGTTCTATGGCGATTTACCACCTGGGTGCAGCTTTTAGCCCAGTAATGCTTTTCATGGAGTAGAACTTTCCTGTAGTATATCAGTCTGATCCCGCATATTACGGTCTGTAGTTAGTCTCCCTATGGGAAAAAGGGGCAACCAGACGTGGACTCCTTGCTCAGTGTGCTTAGAGGAATATGGCTACATATATATAAAGAATCTTTTAACTTTATTTTAAATCTGTGGGTTTCATATTTTATCTGAATCAGCAGGTAATATGGACATTCTGGAACACATTAAAATGGAGAAAATTTCAGAGTACAATATATTTTTAAGGACGATGATTTTTTTTTTTTGGGGGGGGGGGGGGGATTGGTCGGAAAATATGGCTTCAAACCAGACTGAAGACAACCAGAGGACCATGTTAATAGTCATGACAGTTTCTCCTTTTTTCTAATAGTTTTTTTTCCTATTATAACTATCTGCCAATAACATTTATCTAACTGGTTACAATCTAGATAATATTTAGAAAATCTATATAAATTCTTGTCTTTATTATTTTAGATAATCAAAAACTAATTTTGGTCCACAGTTGATTAATCTTTGGACAAGACCAAAAATAGTGTTTCAATGAAGGATTTTGATTCTTACATTTTTTATTAGTTCAGACAGATGTATGAACTCTAATATCAATGTTACAAAAAATAAATGATGTTTACCTGATATATTAATTTATTTCATGGTGGTGAGAGTCCATGAGCCATTACTCCTGGGATTCAACTCCTGGCCACTAGAAGGAGGCAAAAAAATTCCCAAAGCTCTAAGAACTCTACATCCCTCCCACCTTTCTGGTATTCTAATCTGATGTATAGCCAAGAAAAAGGAAGTAGAAAGGTAGGGAAAGACAAAGTGCAAACTAGAACTGCGAAAAAAATAATAATGTAAAAACATAAATGGGTGGGTCTCGTGGATCTCTCTTCTATGAAATAAATTATATTAATCAGGTATGCATAAATGTTATTTTCTTTCATAAGGTGAGAGACTATGAGCCATTACTCCTGGGTACTAATTCCCAAGGTGTGGAGTCCATGAGTAATTGGGCGGGACAAAAATTGTTAGAGCAAGCACTTAATTACCAGACACTGCAACCTTGAATTACTTTCCTACCATAAACAAAGTGGTAGAAATTAGAGATAGTATATTACTGCCTTTCAGATTCATACAATATAATCATTCTTGAAAACCAAAGTAGAAGAAACTGATCTAGAAAAATGGGCAATAATGTGTTTTGGAAAATACTACTCTGCCTCCCTGTTTGGTAATTAAGATATTTAGCGAAAAAGCTAAATAAACTGAAGAAGCCCCCTGACATTTTACGTGGCCAAAGGAACAAAAAATTTATGGGATGTGTAATAAAAAACTTTGTAATTTGAAAGAAGAATTCTAATATTCTTACAATTTATAAATTGAGTAAGAGACCGAATAACGTATTTGGATTAGGACAAGGAGATGGGCTATAATCTCTGGGTTGAGGATATCCGAAAAACTTGAGACATCCTAAATTATTGCTAAGGAACTGCATTTCCCCCCTTAATGATGGATATAAGCTACAGCTGTAGCATTGTTTTAAATAAAACTTTGATATGTTTCTCCTTTAAGGAATAGGAAGGAAGGCATCCTTCAAATTAAGTGTTGACATAAATTGACCGTGTTGAGCAAGGGGTAGACTGTTTCAGATTACTACTATTTTAAAAATAGGAACTCTGAGAAATTTGATTAAAGTCATTAAGTCCAGAATTGGTCATAAAATGCTCTCTATCATGAGAATAATGGAAAAGAATGGAATAAAATCCTCGGATTTGTTCCAAAACTTAAACTACAGCTAATAAAACAATCTTTTGGAACATGAGACAAAAGTCAGCTTCCTTGAAAAGGCCTTGTTTTGAAACATTTTCAGTAATCCTGGGAAACAATGTTTAGAACCCAGAGATCTTGGACAGACTGTTAAAAGCAGCATTAGATTGTTACAATGCCTAATGAGATCCATTCAGGAATTGCAAAGTTAAACTATTAACAATCCTGCAAAATAGAAAATAAAATTGTGCATACATGGATGGGGCATAGTTGCCACACTTTCAGAACACACAAACCTTTAACCCCATAAAGAACTAATGATGTACCCTGTACGTCTCTGGTCTTTCTTTGGGTATTGTGTTATTAATAACTCTATTTCCGGTGACCAGAACGGAGGAGGGAGGATATAATAGCTATTATAAACAAGAAAACCCTTAATGACCAGCGACGTACATGGTATGTCATTATGCGTCATTAAGGGGTAAATCATGGAACAAAATCTGAAACACTACCTTGTATTGAGGAAACAGAGAGAAGACCAATTCCTTTGGGGACAAGAGCAATATTAGACTGTTAGAATGCCTAACAAAATCTATCCGGGAATTGGAAAGCTGACGTAGCAACAATTCTGCAAAATAGAAAATAAAATTATTATTAGTGGATCTATCCTCTAAAGGATAATGTAAGGTAGTGGGGACAAATTTCAGTATGCTTCATGAAAGAATACACAAACACACAAATAAAATAAATGAAGACAACCACCATTTTACTGTAAATACATGTAAAAACAGTAAATAAAATGTGTGGTAACAAGATAACTGGTACGAGATATGACACAGACAACCTGGAGCAATAAGTATTAAAGGTAAAAACTCATAGTTTAATAAAAAATAAATAATAATAATGCACTTCTTTAAAACCTAGTACATCATAATAATGAATAAAAATATCTTATCCTTCAGTAATAAGGCATTTAAAAAATGTCATTTGCACTCAAACCAAAGGAGCAGTTGAGGTAGTTCAAATAAAATGAGGTATTTCAAAAAAGAGAGGGAAATGGTCCAGTTACTAAATGTAAGTGCAGTGATAATTCTGTGCACAAAAAAACATAAAATACATAAAGTATATTTTTTCTCACATTGCCCAAAAGTTAAATCTCTTTTACTGTGTATATAACAGAGGGTATAAGGTTGCATTGAGCTGTAACTACAAGGTGAATTAGCTGAATATTAATTAGCATCTATTAACACATAATACAGTTTCTATGATTACTAAACTAAGTATACAATGTCTAAGTATTAAAGGTGGAATTAGTCTGTTACATATGTATATCCTTTCACAATGATGTACCTCAAAATCGATGTACCTACTATTAGCCTGTGGGCTATGTTAGTGCAAGAAATGGCTGCACTTACCTCAGATGCACCCACTCTACCGTGCAGACTGGCTGCAGCAAAGACAGCTTCCGGTAGAGAACCCATTCAGGAGTAAATTAGAAAGTTCCTTAAAACTGCATGCGCTATCTGAATCATGAAATAAAACAAATGGGTTTAGTATCCCTTTAATTGCTTTTAGAGCTTTGGGAAGTTTTGTCTCCTCCTAGTGGCCAGGAGTTGAATCCCAGAAGTAACGGCTTGTGGACTCTCACTACATTTTATGAAAAATGTAAATTTTGTATGTAAATTACACAGGAATAAATGGTATTAACTATGCACAGCGTAAATCATAAATTAAGTAAACCGGATGTGCAAAGAAAGCAAGAAATCCCTACTTAAATCCAACATACAAAGCGTAATTGTTGTTTTTTTGTAAAATGGGCTGAACATTGGCGTGTATGAAATTGTCTCTCTAATCCCTGCGTAATTCTGTAAAGATTTTCGCACTGCAGATCTCACAGTTTTTCTCGCCAACTAAAAAGTGACAAACGTTTCTCAAAACACTCAAAATACTTATAACCCTAATTAGACAAACACATGCAGATGAAAACATAGGTGATAGTAAAATGCTAGATGCAGAAAGCAGAGTAATTGGATTTATACTGGCTGCAGGATTTAATTTTTTATGTGCTCCCTGCTAACTGCTAACTTCGCTCTATGGAGCGAATTGTCCCTTTCCAGTGAGCTCCATTACATTCTATAGGAGACATCTCGCTGCTCGCAGGGACTGCAATTTTCTACGATCATTCCACCAGGCAGCCCCAGAGAGGGTTAGCTAGAAAAAACACCTCTGAAATTGCAAGGTTTAGATCATCACAACCCAGCCAAAAGAGGAAATGAAAGGGGGCAAAGGAACAGAAGATACCAAGTAGGATTATACATGTTGTATTATAAAATATATATACATTTATTAAAAAAAAATATATTATGCATTTTTGCTTGTACACTAATGTATTTTTCATTGTAACATTCTTAAACATTCTTAAGTTCTGACAGGTGATCACTGCTAGCACAGTGGTCAGCGGATAACTACATGGGCATGTGACACCTACTTTGAAAGAGAGGCCTTGCCTCTTTAGATAAAGGGGTCACTTGCTCTGTTGTAGAGCATATTTTGAGGTGTTAGGCTCCAATCACCTGTTATTTAAATGGCTATGAGACCACTCATTTATTTATGGACAATCCCCTCTTTCAGTTGCGTGATTTCTCCTTTTAGAAAGTCATGGAACTCTCTGAAAGAGTGACATTTGTAAGGAGCTGGGGACACATTTTAAAACTTAAATACTACAGATAACGCATATCAGATTACTTTGCTTTCAGTGTAAAGTATCTTATAATCACCTCTATTTTTATATGTGTTTTTCTATCAAAGTGTGTTGTACATTTTTACAAATCTCACAATATTTCATTTTGTGAGATAAAACTGTGAGATGTGCAGGGGAAATATTTAAAGATTTTGCCTTAACCTTGTAGAGAACTTTAAGCAGAGGTTAGGAAGCTTATTTTACAAGGAAAACAACACACTATAAATTTTGTATTATAAGTAAAAAAATTACAGATTTTTTTTGCAGGTGCAGTGTAGTTTTATAACAAGTTCTACTGTGTATATTAAATAGCCAGGTATTTCAATACAATTTTAAATATTTCCATAAAAGGAAATTTTCACAGAAATAGGTTTGCTACAATTTTCAATAAAATACATATTTTTTACTATGTGTTTTTAACACTATTGGGCTTATCTATCAAGCTCCAAACGGAGCTTGATGCCCCGTGTTTCTGGCGAGCCTGCAGGCTCGCCAGAAACAGCAGTTATGAAGCAGCGGTCACAAAGACCGCTGCTCCATTACCCTGTCCGCCTACTCTGAGCAGACGGACAGACATCGCCGGAAATCAACCCGATCGAGTACGATCGGGTTGATTGACACCTCCCTGCTGGCCGCCGATTGGCCGCGAGTCTGCAGGGGGCGGAGTTGCACCAGCAGCTCTTGTGAGCTGCTGGTGCAATGCTGAATATGGCGAGCGTATTGCTCTCCGTATTCAGCGAGGTCTTGCGGACCTGATCCGCACTGTCGGATCAGGTCCGCAAGACCTTTGTTAAATTATGTATTTGTTTCATGATTACATTTTTTATGAGTCCTATTGTAATGTATTCAGCTTCTTATGTAACATTAGGGTTGCTACCTCGCCATGTTTTCCTGGACACTTATGAGTTGCACATACTGCATGGTAAGCATTAAAGGGACAGTATAGTCAGGCAAGCAGCTGGTAAACATTCATGTATGTAAAGGGACAGTACACTGTAAAACTGTTTTTCCCTTAATGTGTTTCCGGTTGCATTTTTTTACCAGCTGCAGAGTATAAAAAAGTATGAGAATTTGCTTTTTAAGGTTTATTTGTGTATATGAATTAGCTGATTTTGTGTTTTGAAGCCACAGCCTAATAAAATGGGTTGAACTTGTAGGTATAATCAGATCTCATTACTTTATCACATTGTATACATATACCTGCTTCTTTATCTTATATCTGTCCGTAAACCAAAGACCAATACTTGGAGAAAACAATGGAAATCCTTTAATCTGTGAGAAGAACAAAACAAAAATAGAAGTGAAAAAGTATTATTATTATTTTCTTTCAGTCAGTGGCGACTCTAGGAACAATATATAGGGGGGGCACATAAGATACCAGAGTCAAAACTGAGGGGGCACTAATAATTTTCGCCACTAATTTATACCACTGAAAAAAACATCTATATATATATATATATATATATATATATATATATATATATATATATATATATATATATATATATAAATAAGATTCCAAAATACCAGAGTAATGCGGT
This sequence comes from Bombina bombina, assembly GCF_027579735.1. Classification (NCBI taxonomy): domain Eukaryota; kingdom Metazoa; phylum Chordata; class Amphibia; order Anura; family Bombinatoridae; genus Bombina; species Bombina bombina. Next base: position 189,438,028 of record NC_069503.1, on the reverse strand, counting down.
ATGCAATGATACCTTTTTATTGTATTAACCTAATACTAAAAAGACAAGCTTTCAAGAGTTTTCCTTTCTCCCTCAGGTATTGTTTCAGACCCGAGAAAGAGAGGAAAACTCTCAAAAGCTTTTCTTTATAGTTTAAAGCAATTTCAGCAAACACCAGGGCTCTATAAATCAGGGTTTTTCAAACTTTTTTTTCCCCAAAGACCCAGTGCCATGATACCACATACCTTTGCGACCCTATTTTTGTGTTTGGTCTAAAAACACACACAGACACCCTCATACAACACACATACTACACCTCACCATCACACTACACAGACACACACCACACTCACCCTCATTCTACACACACACCACACATTTTAATACAGCACCCACACACCACACATTTAATACAGCACACACACCACACACTTACCCTCATCCTACACACACAATCATACAACACACAACTTCATACTACACACACATACATCACAAACACACCACTCACCCTCATGCACACCACACACACTCACCCTCACCCTCATACAACACACAAACACCACTCACCCTCATAAAACACACACCACTCACCCACATACAACACACACATACCATTCACCCTCATACAACACACACTCACCATACTCATACAACACATACCACACTCACCATACTCATACAACACATACCACACTCACCCTCATACAATACTTACACTACTCTCACCCTCATACCACACACACCACTCTCACCCTCATACCACACACACACACCACACTCATACAAAACACACATACCCTCATACTACACACTCACCCTCATACAACACTCACCAGTCACCACACACCACACATACCCTCATACTACACACACACCACACACTCACCCTTATACAACATACACACACTCACCCTCATATAACACACAAACTCACCCTCATACAACACACATACCTCAGCACACACACTCTCATTCAACACACACAGCACAGCAGTGCAACTGTAGCGGATTCTTGTAAAAATACAGCATGCCCCCTACCATTCAAGCCTTTCCACCTCTCTGCAATATACAATGTGAAGCAGCACATAGTGAAACCAGGGCAGCATTTCACTATTAGAGTAATACCTGCAGCTGTATTACATAAACCACCCAGGTATATACCCTGCCATACCCACAACTCCCCTAAAGGTATATATATTTTTATATATATATATATATATATATATATATATATATATATATATATATATATATATATATATATATATATATATATAAATACATATTAATATATACATATTAATAAATATATATTAATATATATATTAATATATATGTTTTAATATATATACATAGTAACATAGTAACATAGTAGATAAGGTTGAAAAAAGACTGAAGTCCATCGAGTTCAACCTATACAAATCTAAAATACTTACAAAAAGCTCCAGTTAAGCTTAAATAACCCCATTAAAATGTGACCCATTTAATACTAGCAATCATATCCATGAATTTTGTTTATATACAGAAAATTATCCAGACTATTTTTAAATGTATCTATGGTATTGGCATTCACTACCTCCTTTGCTAATGAGTTCCACAATTTTATTGCTCTTACAGTGAAAAAACGTTTCCGTTGCTGGAGATTAAATCTCCTTTCCTCCAACCTTAAATTATGACCTCTTGTCAGAACCAATTTTCTTGGAATAAAAAGAGCTTCTGCCATCTCTGTATATGGGCCTTGAATATATTTATATAAAGTAATCATGTCACCTCTCAAGCGCCTTTTTTCTAAAGAGAACAGACCCAGTTTGGCTAGCCTCTCCTCATAGGTTAATTTCTCCAATCCCCTTATTAGCTTTGTGGCCCTTCTCTGAACTTTTTCTAGTTCTGCAATATCTTTTTTAGCAATCGGTCCCCAGAACTGCACTCCAAACTCAAGGTGAGGTCTTACCAGGGCTTTATATAATGACAGAATTATGCTTTCCTCCCTTGAATCAATGCCTCTTTTAATACATGCTAGTATCTTATTAGCCTTTGAAGCCGCTGCTCTGCATTGTGCACTCATCTTTAGCTTGTTATCTATTACTACTCCCAAATCCCTTTCCTCCTGTGTTTGGCTAAGTCTTGTCCCATTTAAAAAATACATAGCCTGCTTATTTTTACTTCCAAAATGTAGAACCTTACATTTTTCCGTATTAAATCTCATTTTCCATTCACTTGCCCATAGTTCTAATTTTAGCAAATCCCTTTGCAAAGAGAGTTCATCCTGCTCTGACCTAATGACCTTACTTAACTTAGTATCATCTGCAAAAATAGAGATGTCGCTATTTAATCCTTGCTCCAAGTCATTTATAAAAATATTAAAAAGAACAGGGCCCAGTACTGATCCCTGGGGGACGCCACTGATTACCTTTGTCCAATCTGAGTATGATCCATTTACTGCTACTCGTTGCTCCCTATCTTTTATCCAGTTATTTATCCATGAGCTAACATTTTCAGCTATTCCCAGTCCTTTAATTTTGTGCATTAATCTCTCATGAGGCACTGTATCAAATGCCTTTGCAAAATCTAAGTATATCACATCAACTGATTCCCCTTTATCTATATTTTTACTTACTTCCTCGTAGAATCTAATTAGATTAGTTTGACATGATCTATTTCTCCTAAAGCCATGCTGATTAGAACTCATAATCTTGTTTACACGAATATGCTCATCAATATAATCCCTTATAATCCCTTCAAATATCTTCCCCACTATTGATGTCAGACTAACTGGTCTATAGCTTCCTGGATCATCCCTGCTTCCCTTTTTGAAGAGTGGCACCACATCAGCTTTACGCCAATCCTGGGGTACCATGCCTGAGGATAATGAGTCTTGAAAAATTAAGAGTAAAGGTTTGTCTATAACAGTGCTAAGTTCACTTAACACCCTTGGGTGTATTCCATCTGGGCCTTGAGTTTTATTTACCTTAATATTTTTTAGTTTTTTCCTGATATCCTCTAAACAAAACCCAGTTAGTGGTATGGACTGGCATGTTCTATTCTGTTCCAAAGTATCATTCAATGGTTCCTCTCTTGTGTATACTGAAGAAAAAAAACTGGTTTAGTACCTCAGCCTTTTCCCTGTCATTATTTATCATGCTACCCTCCACACATTTTAATGTACCTATATTATCCTTCTTAGATTTTTTGCTATTTATGTACTTAAAGAACCTTTTAGGGTTAGACTTAGAATCCTTGGCAATTAATTTTTCATTTTCAATTTTGGCTAATTTGATTGCTTTTTTGCATGCTTTGTTACATTCCTTATAAATATTGTATGCTGAGTCTGTACTATTTTCTTTTAATAATTTAAATGCCCTACGTTTTTTCCTAATTTCTTTTAACACATTTTTATTTAGCCATAACGGCTTATTTTTTTATTTTTATTTTTATAACCATATGGTATGTATTGATATGTATATTTATTTAACAAATTTTTAAATATTATCCATTTATCCTCTGTATTTTTATTAGAAAATACATTGTCCCAATTTATATTATTTAATGATTTCCTTAAATCGTTGAATTTTGCTTTCTTGAAATTAAAAGTCTTAGTTAAGCCTTTAAAACACTGCATATGAAAAGAGATTTCAAATGTGACCATGTTATGATCACTGTTACCCAAATGTTCTTTAACTTCTATGTTTGATATTATATCTGTATTGTTTGATAGCACTAAATCCAATATAGCTTTACTCCTAGTTGGCTCCTCTATTAATTGTGACAAGAAGTTATCCCTGAGAACATTTAAAAATCTATCCCCCTTAGCTGAATTACTAGTTTCATTGGCCCAGTTTATATCAGGGTAGTTAAAATCTCCCATAATTACAGCACTGTTATTAGCAGCCTTACCTATTTGGATAAGTAGTTGAGTTTCCTCCGGGTCACTAATGTTGGGAGGCTTGTAGCATGTTCCTAGTAATATTTTTTTAGGATTTTTCCCCCCACTCTTTATTTCAACCCACAGGGTCTCTACATTGTCACTTGTATCATAAATATCTTCCCTTATTGTAGGTTTAAGGTCAGGTTTAATATACATGCAGATTCCTCCACCCCTTTTATTATTCCTGTCCCTCCTAAATAATGTATACCCCTCTAAGTTAACTGCCCAGTCATGTGAATCATCCCACCAAGTTTCAGTTATACTGATAACATCATAGTCCTCTTCTGCAACTAAGAGCTTCAGCTCCCCCATTTTACCTGTCATGCTTCTTGCATTTGTTGTCATACATTTAATTTTCATGTGCTTTCTGCTGCTACTTGGTGTACTTTCCTCTATACTTTCTAATGTGACATTTCTTAAGTCATCCCTTCCTTGAGATATTAATGGAGTGACATATTCAGACACTGATCTCTCTGTTCTATTTTGTTCAAATTGACCCTCCCCCCCTTTGCCTAGTTTAAAAGGTTCTCTAAACGTGCTACCATCCTTTCCCCCAACACACCTGCACCCATGTCATTCAGGTGCAATCCATCCTTACTGTACAATTTGTACCCTAGTGAAAAATCAGCCCAGTGTTCTAAAAAGTCAAACCCCTCATTTTTACACCATGTTTTTAGCCATGAATTAACAGACCTTAGCTCCTTCTGCCTTACTGAGTTAACACACGGCACTGGTAATATCTCAGAAAATATTACTTTGGATGTCCTTGCTTTAAGCTTGCTACCTAACTCCCTGAAGTCATTTTTTAGGACTCTCCATCTCCCACTGATTTCTTCATTAGTACCAATATGCACCATGACTGCAGGATCAGACCCGCATCCCTCTAACAATCTATCAATACGCTCCACAATATGCCTAACACGAGCCCCTGGAAGACAGCAAACTGTTCTATGTAAAGAGTCTGGATGACAAATTACCCTATCAACCTTCCTTACAATAGAGTCTCCTACCACCAACATCTGCCTCTGGCCCTGACTTGTATGCCCCTCTTCCATGACTGAAGGACTGCCCACCATAGTATGCTCCTCTTCCACAGCTAAAGGACTGTTCACTATACTAGGCAACACGGCCCTCTCTGACACTGCCACCCCTGAACTGATATCCCCAACATCTTCACTTAATCTTGCAAATCTATTGGGGTGTACCAGCTCAGAACTGGCCTGTCTCTTCCGCTTACTTCGCCCTCTAACTGTGACCCAGCTACATCCTGGAGTCTCCTCATCTGAATCCTCCCCATTCCCACTGCTGGAACCATTAACAACCAGCTCAGTCCTATCCATTTCCCTTTCAAGTGTCTGAATTTCATGTAGTGTTGCAATTCGTTCCTCCAGATCCCCAATACGAGTTTCTAAAGAGACAATATGCTCGCACTTGCCACAAACATATAATCCCAGAAGCGGCTGCTCCAGTGATGCAAACATGTTGCAAGCTGTACACTGAATGAGATTCTCACACATTCTTAATAAAAGGTTTAACTTAAAAGTATAAAATAAATATATTTCCCTTTGGTTACCCCAAAACCTTGTTTGCCTAACTACCTTGGTTAGCTAACTATTATACTTAAACAGACAATGTTACTTTAACAGATAATCAATACAGCAAGCCTAAAAGAGCAAGCTCACAGAGTAAATGTGCTAAATTTATAGGCTTCCAAGGCCCAAACAGGTGAAAATAATCCCACCCCTAATTACCCACACAGACAGAAAAAAAAAAAAAAAAAAAATGGAATGCTAGAAATAAAGTTATTTAGTTATTTCCTTTTTTAAAAATAAAAATGCAACCCTTGCAAAGCAAATAATTTAGAAAATAGCTTGGTTAGCTATTATACTTAAACAGACAATGTTACTTTAACAGAGAATCAATACATATATTAATATATATATATATATTAATATATATATATATATATATTAATATATATATATCAATAAATAACTGTTTAATCCTGTATATTTTGTTGTTAATTTTAATAGTTTTATTTTATTTTTGCAAATAAACAAAAATTAGCTGAAATTTTTTTATGCAACAAAAAATCCTGAAAGGACCTCAGTTTGCATTTCAATTGGTGGGCAATTGGTACTGCTGGTGTTACTCAAAAGTTGTATGGGTTTCCTCTGAAGTACTCTGTTGCAGTGCATGGGCTACTGGGGACTGGGTATACTTGTCCTCTGGGCTAAAAGCAGTCACCAACTTGATTCTTTTAATTAAATAATAGATTGCAAGTCATTTTATCTAATCCACCTAAAAGGTTAGTAGGTTAGACTTTCAGATTATAACTATTAACAGAAAATCCATACCTCATGTCTTTTCCTGTCTGATCTAATCATTTTAATGAAACTTCCATATCCTTTTGCAATTCATAACCAATAAAATGTGCTATATGTGTATGTATGACTGTTTAACTATGCATTTTTTTTATTTTATTTTTATCTATTTATTTGTGCTAAATTTATTGGTTAACTCCCTGGATCACACATGACATTCTCTGACATACAGACAGTAGGTCACGAATAAGCTTTTTCTGGCTTACTTGAAAGTGACTACAGTAAAGTTATGTTCTGGCATTTTTCACACTGAAAGTGCTTACCCTTTGAGATGAACTAAGAACTCCTGCAGACATTTGATCTGAGTCTGAGCCAGTCTTCCTCCCACTGCACACAGCACCGGTCTATTTATCTGATGACTGACTGTTAAGTTTTTCAAAATATATTTTAAAAGGTTTTCCTTAGGGTACTTGAGGAGGCTGCTTTGTGCAAAGTAACGCCGGTGCGACTATGAAGCCCCCTGGGTAAGGGCCCAGGGGGCTTCGTAGTCACACCGGCGTTACTTTGCACAAAGCAGCCTGCTCAAGTCCCCTAAGGAAAACTTTTTAAAATATATTTTGAAAAACTTAACAGTCAGTCATCAGATAAATAGACCGGTGCTGTGTGCAGTGGGAGGAAGACTGGCTCAGACTCAGATCAAATATGCATCTGCCCGCCCCCAGACCACTGCTGTGGCTCAGTGGCTGCCCTCATACCTCATCTCTACACAATGTACCGGTTGGACGGTGGGCTGGGCGGCGACTGGGTCGGGTGTCACTCACTCACGGGATCAGCTCATTTCACTTTGTGCATCAGGAGTCATCATGCAGCGTCATTCAGTGATCCACATCGATCCCACGATTTCCCTCGCAGCAGACTCCAGTCCACAATGTGCGCAGGCGCAGCACACTGATAGGCGGCTTAGTGCAACAAGCAAGCCCCACACGGCACGCCCACTGTTGCAATGTAGGAAGTTGCATGCTATCTGTTTCAATGAGCTGTGTGCTTGCTTGTGCACAGTGCGCAGAAACAACAGTAAAAAAAAAAATTCCACCAACATTATGCAAGTGCCGGGGCTGGCAGGGGGGGCGGGTGGGGGGGCAAGCCATAATCTGGGGCGGGGGGGGCAAATGCCCCCCCTTGCCCCCTGTAGTGACGCCACTGCTTTCAGTTTCAACAAGATTGTCTGAAAGCTAAACATGCAAGAAAACCAGATGATAATGATTGTTTTACCTTCCTTATGTCAGATTACATTCAGAAGCTATGTAGAACAATTTTAAAATTGCTTTGTAAAAAGAAGCAGAGAATCTTGAGTAGACCAGCTAGTTTCTTGTTAAAAAGATACTTATTGAACATTAAAGGGACATTAAACACTTTGAGATGGTAATATAAAATGATAAATTGTATATATAAAACAACTCTGCAATATACTTTCATTATTTATTTTGTCCTCTTTGCCTGTAATTCCATTCTGAAATTGTAAGCTTTTCAGTTAATGTTTGAAATTGAAGTGCAGAACACTGTTATATCCAGCACAACCATTGGCTGCACACTCTAGTGACCTATGTATAACTGTCCCTAATTGGCCACAGCAGAGAAGGTAACACAAGTTACAATATGGCAGCTCCCAGTGTTTTATAGACACTAAAACTTTAAACTTATTTTGTCACTTTTTAAACAACTAATGAAACTTTAAAAAATACATCTACATGTTAGTCATGGACTAATCTTTTCTTTGAATGCATCATTCTATCTAGCATGTATTTAATGTTTAATGTCCCTTTAAGAAAAATATGTATTGACAGATCAATAAATGTTGAGCCTAGTGCTGATGTAACGTTAATCATTAAATGGAAGATTAGTAGGAAAACATAACAGTATACTAATATGAACAGTTTTGCCTCCAAGAGTATTTGGATAATTCTATGCTGAAACTATGTAATACATAGGGAAACATAGTTTTAGCTGCAGTAAATAACATGCTCTGCTTTGATTAAAGGGATACTGAACCCAACATTTTTTTCTTTCATGATTCAGATAGAGCATACAATTTTAAGCATCTTTCTTATTTACTCCTATTATCATTTTTTCTTTATTTTCTTGGTATCTCTATTTGAAAAAGCAGGAATGTAAGCTTTCAAGCCGGATCATTTATGGTTCAGCACCCTGTTTAGTGCTTGCTGATTGGTGGCTATATTTTTGGTGCTGAACCAAAGATGGACTGGTTTGTAAGCTTTACATTCCTGATTTTTCAATTTTATTTTGATATTATAAATAGCTGGTTTTGCCTATTAAAACCACATTCTATACTGAAAATATGAATACTTTTTTATTATCTAAAAAAGTTATGTAAAGAAGGATCAGCAGCAGGTCAATGATGGTGGGAGTGAAAGATACCAAAATGTTAATTTTCAGTTGTTCTCTCTAAGGGCCAAATGAGCAATAGCTTGCAGGCACAAAGGTATATCAGCTTATATACTGTAAAATATATTGTCATGTAAAAGGTGAGATATCATTGGAAGCTTTGTGCACAGCTATCATACTGATTACTTTATTCACATAGGAAGCTATTGGTATCAATTGAATTGCTGTATGATAACCACATTGTAGACACCACTGAAATGGGTGATATCGACCTCCCTTCTTGTTGTCAAGGACGCATTGCAAACCTTTGTCCCAATTCCTCAAAGGATTTGCCTTCAAAGTAATCTTAGTATATGGCACTCTCAAGTTTGAATACCCATATATGGCGTTTCCTGCTCAAGATGTGTAATAAAGTTTCAGGATACCCCCTGTAGACAACAGACATCCAGTCTGAACTGATATTTGAATATACAAAAAATCTCAGGGATTGTGGCCCTTATCATATAAGTGTGAACTACCCCATACTGAGTTCAAATACACGAAGTTCAGGCTTACGTCTATATGGAATACAACAGGAGAAAACAAAGAAATATCCTAACCTGTGTAAATTGAAAGCATAAGATTGAAACTTTAAAACTTAATTTCTTGTGTCTGATTTTCAAATATTTAATATGTGCCTCAGACTGACCAAATAATATGTATAAATAAATGGATCTGAGAGAAATGCCTAAATATACTATATCAGATAGTGTCTGCTGTGTTAAATAAATAACCACATATGTAAAATATTTAACCAACTTGTTTCAAACTGGATAACATATTCTTTTGTTTTTCAGACATTTTGAAATTAGGTTCCAAATATGACTAGTAGTTACTGAAAAGTTTACTTCCAATTACATATATGATATAAGATGGTGACTGGGAAATTAAATATGTACCAGTATATCAAATAAACTGATATACAAATAAGGTCAAATATACATATATCTTTTTTTTTTTGTTTATACTACTAGTACCTCATAAAAATGTGACTTTTAAACACATCTTTTAAAATATTATAAGTAGTATAACATGTTTAGTATGAAAATACTCAAATTAAATAGTATTAAATGGTCCCATACATATTGAACATATTGATTGCTGATACTGGACATTATAAACACTTTAAAACATATATATATTAAGCTGTAGCAGTAACTGATAATGAAACTGTTTTTCTATTATTTGTCGCCCTCCGGTGACTTATGTGAGAATTAAAACAAAAGGGTATTGTAGTGTCAGGAAACCTGAAATCCCCATATGCATTCTCAAAGAACCAATGAAATGTTCAGATTTGAGGGCCAGTGAGAGACAAGCACCGATTAGGGCATATCCCAGTTTTCACAAATGATTATAGAGAAGAGGTAGGCTTTAATCACTTGATAAAACTCTCATGCAATGGAAAAGGGACATGCTGCTGAATTTTGACTGAGTGACTTAACTTGCTGCCGTGGACACAGTCTCTAAAAAGCAAAATTGGACCTAACCTTTTTATTTCCAGAATTGCAATACCTCTCATATGACGGTGAATGGACTTATCTTAAAAAAAGCGGAAACTCCAAATTGGTTTAATTGGTGACGTATTAATGGTTATTTTATCTTTTAATAGATTTTAGCAAATAAATTCTTTACAGCATAGTTAAACTACAGCTGTGAGTTATAAGGTAAATTATTCTTATATTTAATATTATTTAGACCAAGGGTAATAAGTATAATGATATTAAATATTAATATTTAGAAATAATGTATGTATTTTAATGTCATAAGCTAATTGCAGCTATTGCGATATATTTTCGAATTTGTCTTATTGTGGCTAAATAAGAGGTTGTTTCAGGCCAGATTAATTGGCATATAAATAGGCTGTTGCATTAACAATATACAATGTTTGGGGGTTTAATTGAAGTTATATAGAATAATTTGTGGGCTAAATAGTTCCATTATATTTTTCTGAAAGTTCTCTTAGATCTATTGAGATTTAGTAAGATTTTGTGTGAAGTATCTTGTTATATTGTTAACTAAGCACTGTTAAGTTAGCAGTCCATATTTTGGTATTTGAGTAAATATTGCTGGATAATTATAGACTGTTCTCGTATTCTCATTTGTGATATTTTAAAAAGTGATTCATTGTAAGTAAGGTTAATTTTTAGAGATATAGTTTATGTGCTGTTTTATATAAAAAAAGGTAACAGAATAAGCGTATATAATTGATTCACAATTTAGTTTTTACATAAATTTAATTCAAGGTGTCTATAAAGATAACTGATCAGAACAAAGGATTAAATATTAATTTTTAATAATAATATTGTTGTCCAATTTATAGATATCTCAGTAGTGATATTTTGGAGTACACTGCAGAGATTTGATATCTTACTGAAGTGTATTGACAAAGTTCTGCTATATTAATTGTAGATATAGCTGACAATAATTTTATACTGCTATTAATTATTAATATTCATAATTACAATACATAACACGTTGGGGGACACACCTGAGATGTATCAACATAATTGGAGGTTACTGCTGAGATAATACTAAATAATATTGTAACCTAGTATATACAATATATATATATATATATATATATATATATATATATATATATATATATATATATATATATATATATATATATATAATGAAAAACTGCACTTACTGGGTTTACTCACAAATTTTATTACGTAGCGCTAGGTGCAGTTCCTTTTTACAATTTGATGTATTGCTTTTGATCTGGAACCCTGGTTGGTGACAGCTTTGCAGTGTGAGTACAGATACCTTGGGACATTTATATATATATATATATATATATATATATATATATATATATATATATATATATATATATATTCATTTTTTTAACCTTTAAAAAGGAGAGAATAATGAAAGAAATATGATTAAACCTCTTTCCTAAAGTAAGGGAAATCAGCAATCTTTTAGCATTAAACCATATTTTTTTTTTATTGTTCATATACATGCATCTGCCAAACACAAGTGAATTCCCATGTGAAATTGGAACCAAATATATCTATACATCTAAGTACATCTACGTGCTTATTGAAAACCATTTCCTTAAACACTTTACACATATGTGCAATACTAAACATGTCCCTTTAAGACCTTATAGCATATTTAGATAGGCACATATTGTCCATTGCTGATACCAGGTTATTAACCACAGCTCTGATTAATGATAAAGCATTTAAGGGAGCTGTAGAATTGGCTCAATACAGTTTGAATATACTGCTATGTTTTGTTAAAACACACAGGATGGACAATCCCAAAATACTCTTTATATGTTTTCTTTTTGGATGATGAACTAACCTTGCTTAAGAACTGTGGTTAATAATCTGGTATCAGCAATGGACAATATATGCCTATCTAAATATGCTATAAGGTCTTAAATAGACATGTTTAGTATTGCACTTATGTGTAAAGTGTTTAAGTAAATGGTTTCAAAAAGCACGTAGATGTACTTAGATGTATAGATATATTTGGTTCCAATTTCACATGGAAATTCACTTGTGTCTGGGAGATGCATGTATATGATCAATAAAAAAAACTTATGGTTTAATGCTAAGAGTGCTGATTTCCTTTACTTTAGGAAAGAGGTTTAATCATACCGCTTTCATTATTCTCTCTTTTTTAAAGGTTAAAAGTTATTTTGAGGTTCTGCACCAATAATCCTTTGAATAAGGTACATATTTGCAACCATTTGTGTATAGATTATAACACAGGATTACACTCTCTCCCTGCCACTACAATTAAAAAAATAAATAATAATAATTATATATATATATATATATATATATATATATATATATATATATATATATATATATATATATATATATATATATATATGTACACTTATTTAAGAATGCACTCTCTGGTTTTAATTCATAGCAATCTTTACTTGTTTTGCTATGAATTAATACCAGAGAGTGCCTTAAATTGGTGTACTCATGAGGAGTTGAGGTGCACCCAAGATGCTGAAATATATTAGCGAGTTGTTGAGCTCTTTGTGGATATAAATATATATATTTATTTAGTATAATGTTGTAGTTTAGGTCTCTCTACTTCATAACCCTTCATCGCAAGATAAACAGCCATCAAGCTAATTATATATATGCTTTTATAATATTGTTTGAGAGACCTCACAAAACTGACTAGACTTCTTATATAATCTTGTCTTCGAGTATATGTAACATTTGTTTTTTTATTGGTGACATTAGAGTAGTGATAAAATATTGATCAGTTGTAGCATCACTGACATCAAGTCTACCAATATAAATGTCCTACATTTTTCTGCATTTGCAGATAGTGCTCAGTAAGAGAAGTCTGTAAAACTCATACTTTTTCTGGAAGCTCAGTTTCTAATGACCCTTGTTAGACTGTATGTGGTTGATGTGTACTCTGGTAAGGAGAATCAATTTACACATAGTATTTCTTAAACAAATGGAATATCAACAATGGCAGATTTCATACAAAATGAAGTGTTTGATTCCAGATCATAGCCTTATCATATTCTGTGACACACTATTTGGAGTATATATTTCATATTACTTCAAGTATAAGCTTGGTAACACAAAAAAAATGAAAAATCATCTTGTAAGAGTGTCAGAAATCAGAAACAAGCTTATAATTTAATAAATAGTTTATTAGTCTATGTCATTGGTTTTCAAACTTGTCCTCATGCCTCCCTGATGTAGTGTTTGTAAATCCAGGTGTTTTAGAAATATATCTGACACAGAGTCAATTTATACAGCAACTAACTCACACACTTTATTTCCTGGTTTCCCACTGTTACAACACTGTTCCTGCTCCTGTTTATTTGCAACAATTATATACATTTCTAAGCCAGAGCACAAACTAGGAAAAAACACCATGGGCTAGATTACAAATGAAGCGCTAATTTTTTGTGCATGCAATAAATAATCAGCCATTACAAGTAGCTGGTTATTGCTACCGCAATCTCACGGTAGCAATTAGCGCTCCAAAAATTAACCAGAGGTCAGACTTCTGGATAATTTTCTAAATGTCTCCCATTTAGTCACAAAATTTAGTGTGTATTATTAGCTGTTTTTTTTATTAGAAAAAAACGCACTAAGCACTGTTAAGGAGTTAAAAGTGGCAGGTGTTAGAAAAAAAAAAGGGCACTGAAAAGTGCATTTACATAGTGGTCTATGGGAACTGTGTGTTCCCAGTAAACATATATGTATATGCTTATATACATACAGTGGGTATGTAGAGACAGACACAATTTTTGTGTATCCAGTTGTAATTACTCAGTGCAACTTATAACATCCAAGTGAAAGATATAAAACCAACATGTCAGGCAAAAATAAAGACAATTCAAAAACAGAATCACTGAGTTGGAAAAAGGATCACTCCCTCCTAAAATAACTTGTAAACTCAATCAGGTGTAGCTAATCACCTTCTCAATGGCACACACAAAGCCTTTTGACCTTCAACTGTGATCAGCTGTGGGCATATTGGTTAGCTCAGCATGAAAAGAGCTTTCCTGGAGCATCTCAGTCCCTGGTAGTACAACTGAAGCAAAGAATCAACTATGGGTGGCAAGGCACTGTCAAAAGATCTCCAGGATAATTCTGTGGACAGGCATGAGTCAGGAGATGGATACAAGAAAATATCAAAGGATTTATCAATGCCTAGAAGCAGAGTGAGGACTATTATTAAGAAGTGGAAGGTATTTAGTAAAACACAGGCCCTCTCAGGATCAGGATTAGGGATGGGCGAATGTGTTTATATCCAAATTCGAATGTTAGAACGAATGTTATTGTAGAAATTCGATTTACATAATAGAATGTTGATAAGAACGAATATTCTTAAAAATTAGATTTTTGAATGTTATTTACAGTTTTCGAATGTCACATTCGAATTCGAATGTTACATTCGAATATCACATTCGAATTCGAATATTACATTTATAAAACACAATTGTAGACTAGAAACACTATTTCGAATGTCACATTCGAATCGAATATCACATTTTAATCGAATGTCACATTCAAATTCGAATATTACATTTATAGAACACAGTATTAGACTAGAAATACTATTTTGAATTTGAATGTCAAATTCAAATCGAATATCACATTCAAATCGAATATCAAATTTAAAACACAGTATTAGACTAGAAATACTATTTCAAATTCGAATGTGACATTCAAATTCGAATGTAGCATTCAAATTCGAATATTACATTTATTAAACACAGTTGTAGACTAGAAATATTATTTCAAATTTGAATGTCACATTCGAATTCGAATGTCACATTCAAATTTGAATATTACATTTCGAAATTGAATGAATACATAGCCAAACATTCTATTATTTGAACGAATATTTTCGAATTTTATTGAAAAATTCGAAAACGAAAATTCAAAAATAGAATGTTAGAATGTTATATAAACATTCGGAATTCGATTAGAATGAACAAATTTATCAATATTCGTTTTAAATTTCAAATTTTTAGAAACATTCGCCCATACCTAATCAGGATATCACTCCAAACTGGATGAAAGATCCAGGAGGAAACTGGTCTGAGAGGCTACCAAGAGGCCCACAGCAACTCTGAAGCAGTAGCAGGAATTTATGACAAAGAGTGGTCATAATGTGCATGTGACAACAAATTCTCCCCTAATGTGGCTTGTATGGGAGGGTTGCAAGAAAAAAGCCACTCCTCAAGAAAGGCCACATGCAGTCATGACTGAACTGTGCCATAACACAACTAGAAGATTCTGAGGCCACATGGAAAAAAGGTGTTATGGTTCGATTTAATTATTTGGCCTCACAACCAAACAAAATGTCTGGAGGAAATCCAAAACAGCTCACCATCCAAATAACACCATACCTACAGTAAAGCATGGAGGTGGTAATATCCTGTTATGGGGTGTTTCTCTGCAGCAGGCACAAGGGATAATGGATGGGGCAAAATACTGTCACATTTTTGAGGAAAATCTGTTGCCCTCTCTCAGGAAGTTGTCAATGGGAAGAAGGTTTACCTTCCAACATGACAATGACCCAAAGCACACAGCCAAAATGATCATACAGTGGTTAAAGAAGAAAACGGTGAATGTCCTTGCATGGCCTAGTAAGAGCCAAGACTTAAATGCTATTGAATATCTGTGGCATGACTTGAAGACTGCAGTCCACACACAGTCACCATCAAATGTAATGGAACTGGAGCAGTTCTGCAAAGAAGAGTGGCAAATATTGCATAGTCTAGATCAGTGTTTTTCAACCAGTGTGCCGTGGCACACTAGTGTGCCGTGAGAGATCCTCAGGTGTGCCGCGGCAGACTGACAACAGTGTGACATATTTTTTAAACTTTGCTTGTTTTTTTACTCCCAGTGCAGGGGTAGTTTGTAGGAGGCATGGCATAACAGCACAATACATACAGTGTGTGTTTGTGTGTATGTGTATATATATATATATGCTGTATTAGGCTACGATGTGTGATTTTTTTTACATTTTGGGATGGTGGTGTGCCACAGGATTTTTTAATGTAAAAAAGTGTGCCACGGCAAAAAAAAGGTTAAAAATCACTGGTCTAGATGTGCAAAATTAGTAGAGACATATCCCAACTATACTTAAAGCATATTTATGTGTTTATATGTGTATATACACATATTAACACATACATGTACACTCACCCGCCACTTTATTAGGTACACCTGTTCAATTGCTTGGTAACACAAATTGCTAATCAGCCAATCACATGGCAGCAACTCAATGCATTTAGGTATCTAGACGTGGTGAAGACGACTTGCTGAAGTTCAAACCAAGCATCAGAATGGGGAAGAAAGGGGATTTAAATGACTTTGAACGTGGCATGGTTGTTGGTGCCAGATGGGCTGGGCTGAGTATTTAAAAAACTGCTGATCAACTGGGATTTTCACGCACAACCATCTCTAGGGTTTACAGAGAATGGTCTGAAAAAGAGAAAATATCCAGTGAGCGGCAGTTGTGTGGAAAAAAATGCCTTGTTGATGTCAGAGGAGAATTGGCAGACTGGTTCAATATGATAGAAAGGCAACAATAACTCAAATAACCACTTGTTACAATCAAGGTATGGGCTACAGCAGCAGAAGACCACACTGGGTGCCACTCCTCTCAGCTAAGAACAGAATATCTAATGGCTACTTCCAGCAGTATAATGCACCATCACAAAGCTCAAATGATCTCAAACTGGTTTCTTGAACATGACAATGATTTCACTGTACTCCAATGGCCCCCACAGTCCCCATATCTCAATCCAATAAAGCACCTTTGGAATGTGGTGGAATGGGAGATTTGCATCATGGATGTGCAGCCGATAAATCTGCAGCAACTATGTGATGCTATCATGTCAATATGGACCAAAATGTCTGAGGAATGTTTCCAACATCTTGTTGAATCTATGCCATGAAGAATTAAGTCAGTTCTGAAGGCAAAAGGGGATCCCTAATAAAGTGGCCGGTGAGTGTATATGTATATATTCATATACATATATTTTTACATTTGCTGCCCATTGCTGCATGACATTCCCTTTGCTGCGCTATTTCTCATTGGAGCCTATGGAAGTGTGCTCTATTGAGCGCATAGCTTCCTAGCAAAGCAAACGCGAGGTTGCATTCGTATTGCACAATTGCGTGCACTGGTATTACAAGTGGAGCACAAGTGGAGCACAAATATCGTGCTTGTGTAAGCACAATTTTGCGCTCCACTCGTAATCTGCCCCTATATATTATAACATAACAGCAAACACCATATCCCTCACTTAATTTAGATTAGAAACATAAGAATTAAACATATATATAACTATCTATATGTATACTATGCTTAATATTTAGAAATAAGACCAAATTTTTTTTTTTTTTTTTTTTTTTTATTGAGGTTCTGAAGGAGGCATACATAAAATATACTGAACAAAACGTAACATTAATATAATACAGATAGCTTGTAATACAGTTCTGGATAGAAACATAATACATATCTTAAGGGAAAATTCAGAGGAATGGCACGGAAAGTGAATGCCTAACAGTCTGCAAGCTCCCTAGATGGTAAAAGAGGTCACTCTTGGACCTCAGCGAAAGGTGTAGAACCATATATAGGGGGCTATTTCAAATATGAAAGACCACTCTTGGATCTTTAAGTGAGAACCTCCTTTTTTTAGAAATTTAGTAAAATCTCAAATAAGCTATAGTGGAGCCTTCTAACAAACATGAGGGGTCACTGTTAGACCCTATCTAAGATTTAATACCTGCAAAGAAGACACTTGAAATACAAAGGTAAAATGCGCATATAAATTTGCATTTGCAGGTGAATAACTGTATATTAATTATTTAGGGAAAAGGGATAAGTTACTGACTAGAGTAATTAAGTCACCTTAGGAGTCAAGGGTTACAGGTATGTTGTACCTCATACCATGATCGCCATCTCTGCGTCCTGCATTTAACAAAAAGGATAATTAAGGGGGGGTATATATGTTTCAAAATACAGAGGGCTAAGCTGAGAAATATAACCATTGTTGTGATTTATGATAGTAATCAATAGTTTGTAAAGGACACACTTCTATATAATGCAATCTATAGAGTGATAGGAGATATGCTTTAGGTAACAAGGCAATCCAGCACTTTAAATCAGTTAGGTATTGCTCTATAGGTTGAGTAGTAGGTGCTATGTGTATGGATAGGATTAGCTATCAATAAGAAAGAAACAAGGCAGTGAAACTGTACACAAATTTAGTAGTGAAAGCAAGTTAAAGCTGCTTGGCAAAAGGATTATCCAGATGTGAGTCCCCAGTCTGTATCTCATCAGTGTAGGGATCCCGCCATCCCGGCCGCGGACAGCAAGATCCCAAAATAGAACAATGGAAAACAAAAAAGAAACAACTTCACATGTATGCAGCTAGAGAGACTGGAATAAGAAATACCCATGGTACAACTCTTGCCCCCAAGTGGGGGAAGAAAATACATGCTGGTCCTGCAAATACATAATAGGCTAGGATTTAAGTTCAATAAATAGCTAGAAGTTTAATAAATGCCAGTATTTGAAAGATATATCATTTGTCTTGTTTTCTGCTGCCCCTCTCATATTAAATCACTCTAACAGGAGCAATAATAAAAAATAAAAAAAAAAAACTGAAAGTGAACACATGGGGTTTAAACGATTAAATAGGCAACTTCTATAATTGTAGCCAACCTGCAGCTATATATACAAGGAATATGAGTTAACTGCTATACCTGCCTTATTTATTCCAGAGCTTAAAGGGACATAGAGAATACAAATCTGTGTTATGTAGGCTGTATGCATCAGAATAAAATAAAATGTAATCTAAAACCACAAAAACTTATAAGCTACAACTTATTACTTATAGAAAGTCCAAAATGTGTTCATAATAGGTCGTAAAACTTGAATGATCTGTCCATAAAGGGAACTTTGCAGTTCACAACTCACCAGACCAATCTACCTGCATAGTGACATCTAGCCCACACCAGTTTTATTACATAAAAAGCCATATGACAGGTGTGTGTAACCTTGAAAAGCAGGACCCCATATAGGTAACCTCCAGTTAATATCCTCCAGAAGGTCGGGTCCGATATCGGGTGATAGCATGGCCCAAATAGTAAGCGTGATGCGTGATCCTCTTTTGCTGCCCAGCATCAGGCCATACGACCATATCATCAAAGCAGCTGGTCGTACTGTGACACACTGATCCGCCAGGTCTCCCAAGTCAGAACAGTCTGACACCATCTCAAGGGCCAAGCTCGGGACATACCGAGAGTGTAGAGTCATAGGTAGGATCGCCGTAGCGGTCTCTAGATAACAGCCCGGTCTAGTTGCTGCAGTTGTTCCGTGAAGTGTACAGTTGGTCACAGATGGAACATCAGCCTGCCGCACCACAGCTGACCCCCGGTCAATGACTGAGAACTCCTGCACAATGGTCTCTGTGCTGACAGCGCTGGGGCGCTGCATTGGATAGTCGTTATGTCCCCACGCTGAATCCACTGTATCCGCAAGACGCAGGAAATGGCCATTTAGAAGATCCCTGAGTTGGTTATATAGCATGGCATAATTAGGCTCCATCTGGGTGGTGAAAGTATAGATTCCCGTCAAGGTAGTTCGCGCCAGTATTCTCCCGGTTCTTTGCTTTCAGCACTATGTGCTGCCTAACGACAAGGCCCAAGTGTGCCTCGCCGGGGGGTAAATTGAAGGCCTCAACCTTACTGCTGGCTCCGGGTGCTCACAGTCGTCTCTATCCGTAAAATTTAGGCTCATCCGATACAGGATTTGTAACAGAACTGGTAGCTGTGTAAATAGTTAGCAGATTAGCCATCTGGAGTAGGTTACTAGTCAAAAATAGCTAGAATGCTGGAGCAGAATGTTAATATGCGACCTGTTATGGCCGCCTCCCGGAAGTTCCCCCCAGAAATAAGACCAAATTTATTGCACAGAAAAGAGTTGCATAATGACAATATAAAACATTATATAAAACACTGTAATATTATTTTTCATAGTCTTTAAAGGGATATTAAACCCACATTTTTTATTTTATGATTCGGATAGAGCATGCAGTTTTAAGCAACTTTCTTATTTACTCCTATTATCAATTTTTGTTTGTTGGTATCTTTAGTTGAAAAAGCAGAAAGGAAAGCTTAGGAGCCGGAACATTACATGCTCTATCCAAATCATGAAATAAAAAATGTGGGTTTAGTATCCCTCAAAGGTATTTATAAGGTCTTCTGCTTTCTCTGAGAGGGTATTTTCTATTAGTATCTGAGGACTAATCATGTGCTTTGTTTTCTTCCCCGTTACTGGTCTCAGTGTTATTATCCATGTTATTGTGTTCTTGGAAATATTTGGGTATATCAAAGTCATCATTTTCGGCATCAGATAATGTCCTGTTTTTTGTGTAGTTTCTTGAAGGATGAAGAATTCTGAGTAATAGTGCATCCATTTCTTACTGCAGTGATCATTGATTCTTGAATTCGTGTAACTGTATATGGGACCACATCATATAAAGTATCCAACTTGTATCGTCTATCTTGCCGACATAGAACTCTATCTCCAACAGTAAAAAGAACAGATTTGATATAATATGCAATTCATCTGCATAAGTTTTCATTTTGGCTTTGGCATGACCAGGGCTGGCCCTAGCCATTGCGGAACCCAAGGCAGGATGACAAAATGGGGCCCCCTTTCTCCCCGCCTCCAACCACACCCAGTCTCTGCCTCCAACCCCGTGCCTTCTCCGCCTCCAACCGCCTGTCTCCGTCTCCACCCCCGCCCCTTCTCCACCTCCAACCCCGCCCCCCCCCACAGTTTTTAAAATGAAAAAAAAAATGGGAGAAAAATAATTTAAGGTAATGCACAACATTTTATAAAAACAAAACAAAACATACAAATCCACTAATGTGGAGCACTATAGCATTGTATATATTGCAATAAACCATGTGTACTATTGGAACAACTGTTTATGTATATAATGAAGAATGTTGCTGACAATTAGGGACAGTTAAGTTGAACTGGGCCTTATTTTTATGTGTTTAATTATGATAACAAGAACATTACAGAGATGCCAGGGCCGGCCCTAGCAAGTGCAGGTCCTTAGCCAGAATGACGGCGCAGTGGCCTCTACCCAGAACAGACAGCCCCCCCCCACACATACACAAAGCCCACCTACACACACACACAGCCCACCCACACACACAGCCCCCCCCACACACACAGCCCCCTCACACACACAGCCCTCCACACACACACAGCCCCCCCCACACACACAGCCCCCCCACACACACAGCCCCCCCACACACAGCCCCCCCACACAGCCCCCCCACACACAGCCCCCACACACACACAGACCCCACCATACAGCCCACACACACATAGCCACACACAAGAGCCCCTCCCAAACACACACAGCCCCCACACACAGTGCCCACACACACTTATACAGCCCACCCACACACACAAAGTCCACACATACACACGGCCCACCCCCCCACAGCCCACACACACTCACACACAGACACCCATGGCCTGCACACACACACACAGCCCACACACAGCCTCCCCAAACACACAGCATGCACACACACACTTTATACGCACACTGCACAGTACACACACACACACAGCCCACACACACACACACACACACACAGCCCACACACACACCCCACATAACCCACATATGCCCATAGCCCACACACACTCACGCACACCCCACACATACACAGCCCACACACACACCGACTACACACACACTACACGCACACTACACAGTACACAAGGGTAATGGAAATACTTGAATTTCTTGTATTTTTTTTAAAGATGTTAATGCTTTATTTAGAATACCAAGGTACGGCAGCTATCTGTTGTAATAAGGTTTGATTCATAGCCCCAGCCATTATAGAAAGCAGTTAGGTAGTGTACATTGGCATGCCTTCTCATAAGTGTGCATTTTATATGAAAACAAATCTGGCATTTCATTTAAACAAAAAGTACCTTAGTTACACCAAGTTACATTCTTTGCTGTAGACATTAGACATTAATGTCCAATATTCACATAATCTTACATATAATAATACCATGAAAACCCAAATCAAAAATGTATAGAAATGGGAAGCAACTGAAATGGTGTCAATTGCTTAAGCTTAGTTGCAGACAGATACTTACTGTAACTAAGGCAAGTTGGTTAGCTGTGTGGTATTTACTTTATACAATTTTAAATCCATAACTTGAGGTATTGTGACACATGATGGTATGCCAAGCTTTGTTATTGAGCTTTTATTAGTGACATCTCACGTAACATGCACCACACCAATAGAAGTCAGTGGTCAAATCATAAATGATACCCCAACCCGCTGCAAAAAAAAAAAATAACCCCAGCACCCCTGCAATAAAATTATGCTCCCAGCCCCCTTCTGTAATAAATTATGCCCCCAGCAATAAATGATTCCCCCCAGCCCCCCTGCAATAAAATGATGCCCTGAGCCCCCCTGCAATAAATGATGCCCACAGCAATAAAATAAAGCCCCCAGCCCCCCTGCAATAAAATTATGCACCCAGCCCCCTGCAAAAAAATAATGCCCCAGCAATAAAATGCAAAACTACCCCCCCACCCACCCCAACCCGGCAAATTTAATAAAAATAAAAAAAAACACAACCTGACCTGTCTGAAGTTGGGCTCCCCTGTGGGACCGTCACTTGCATCACCACTGGTAGATTTGCCCCTGGCTGCTACTGCTCATGGCTGTGCCTGCTTTGATGTTGAAGCTTCTTCTGCTTCTCACATGCCACACAGTCATGTGCCTCTGTCTCTGTTAGTGAATAATTTATATCCAGAATTTTGATCCAAAGTTTGCGATTGAATAACAGCTCTGCAGGCGATCTGCCAGTAGTGCAGTGTGAAGTTGATTGATAGTCTCTTAGAAAAGAGTATACATTTTGTCTACCTTGTGCTTGCCCTTAGAAATTTCCCAATAGAAACGCATGAATCTTTCAGCTTCTGTGTTAGCTTGTGGTCACAAAGGAGTAATGCGCCTATGTTTAAATCCAAGATATGAAGCAGTTTATTAAAATGAGTAATGTTAAATGTGGGACCATGATCTGTTTTAATAATTCTAAGAATTCCCAATAAATAGAAAACTTTGTCTAAAACAGGAATAACTGTAACTGAGGATGTGGAGCCGATAACTTCTACTACCGTGTATCTTAAATATTCATCTATAACCACAATCAAGTGATCTCCTTCTCCAGTATGTAAAGGGCCATAAAAATCAATACTCACATTGCACCATGGCGTTTCAGGCAACACAAAATTTTTTAAAGGTTCTTTATTAGCTCCTGGAGTTGTGGCTTGAAACACAATACAACTTATTACTAACTTTTCTGCTTGTTGATCTATCAATAGAAACCACACCTTTTCTCTTAATAAGCATTTCAATTTTACTATATCTTCGTGACCTTCATGTGCTAAGGATAATACTTGTTGTTGTAAACATGTTGGAATAAATATTCGATTACCTTGTAAGAAGTACTCTTTTCCATGTACTTTGTCACAGTCAGCTGTGTACCATTTTCCATTTCGAATAAATACATTAAGTTTTTTCAGTATAGGATCAGCTAACGTTGCTTGTTGTATTTCGTCTACACTCATTGCTTTAGGTACAGCATGATTAGTAGGAACTTTGAGAACCTGCTGATATAGGATGTCGAGACATATACGGCTAGATTACGAATTGTGCGTTAAGGTAAAAAAGCAGCGTTAAGAGGTCCTAACACTGCTTTTTTACGCCCACTGCTATTATGAGTCTTGCAGGTGTAGGTGTACCGCACACTTCTTTGGCCTTACTGCAAAACGACTTACGAAAACTTTGTAAAGTCTTTTATCTATGGGACTTCCATAGCGCCGGTATTACGAGTCTGTCCTGGGAGACCAAAAAGTGAGCGGTACATCCTACCCTGTCAAGAGTCCTAACGCATTTAAAAGTCAGTAGTTAAGAGTTTTATGGTACAACGCTGTAACAAAAAACTCCTAACTAAAGTGCTAAAAAGTACACTAACACACATAAACTACCTATTAACCCCTAAACTGAGGCCCTCCCGCATCGCGAACACTAAAATAAAATTATTAACCCCTAATCTGCCACCTACATTATACTTATGAACCCCTAATTTGCTGCCCCCAACATCGCCGACACCTACATTATATTTATTAACCCCTAATCTGCTGCTCCCAATGTCGCCGCAACCTATTTACACTTATTAACATCTAATCTGCCACAACTATAATAAACATATTAACCCCTAAACCGCCAAACTCCACCTCGCAAACATTAGTTAAATATTATTAACCCCTAATCTGCTGTCCCTAACATCGCAGCCACCTACCTACATTTATAAACCCCTAATCTGCCGCCCCCAACGTCGCTGCCACTATACTAAATGTATTAACCGTAAACCTAAGTCTAACCCTAACCCTAACACCCCCTAACTTAAATATAATTTAAATAAATCTAAATAAAATTACTATAATTAACTAAATTATTCCTATTTGAAACTAAATACTTACCTATAAAATAAACCCTAATCTCATCACCCTCAGTCTAATGGTCAAACCGAGAGGGTCAACCAGTGCTTGGAAACATACCTTAGACATTATGTGGATCATCATCACTCTAATTGGACCCAGTTGTTGCCTCTTGCTGGGTTGGCTCATAATGCCCATTACAATGCTTCTCTGAAGACCTCACCCTTTAAAGCGGCTTACGGATTTGAGCCCAGAATCTTTCCCCTTACTACCTCTTCCACTGGAGTACCCACTGCTGATCTTTCTGTCCGAAGACTGTGTCATTATTGGCGGAGAATCCATCTTCTCCCCTTCAACACTTCTAAACTATATAAATTCTATTCTGATCGCAAAGGGAATAAGGCACCCAAGTACCGTTGTGGAGAGAAAGTTTGGATTTCCACATGACATCTATGTCTCAAACAACCTTCAACGAAACTGGGTCCTCGCTATGTGGGTCCTTTGCGTATCACTCTAATGCTTATCAAGTAGCTCTTCCCAAGATTCTCAAAGTCCATCTGGTTTTCCATGTCTCTCTCCTTAAACCTGCCATCCACAATAAGTATTCCAAACATAAAACAACTCCTCCTCCTCTCATAGTCGATGGAAAACCTGAGTATGAAGTTAGTCATATCTTAGATTCCAAACTTTGTGGCAAGGTTTTGCATTATCTTATCCACTAGAAGGGCTATTTATACAGCATATCCGCTTGTTGGATCCAATTCCAGTTGATGATACCCTGAATTTAAATCAAGTTTGGAGAAAACATTTAACTGGTTAAGATCATGAACTATATAATCTAATGTTGGAGTAACGTGGCGCTACCTGATGAGGACAGTGTTAGCTTGCCTCATGTCTATGCAAATTCTTACACTATCAGGGTCTTTGGGTTTTGGCATTGACACTATTGTGGAGACCCTGCACTCTTTCAATCATTCCCTGTGTTTCAAGGTTCTTGAGTTCAGCATTAACCTTTTGCCTTAGATGAAATGGAATTCTTCTATGTGGTTGTATTACATGTTTTATATATGGATTAATATGCAGCATTTACTTGAAAATCTTTCAGTTTGCCAATGCCATCAAACAAATGTAAGTACTGATGTACTAAGTAATCTGCTACAGATCCTATGTACTTTCTAGGTGAGATTGCATTCATAAGCTTTATAAGTCCCAGACTGGATGATGTTTCAAAACTCAGAAGAGAAGAATTTTGACCCTTTACAACATAAAACATAGTTGCTGTTTTGTTGTGTTTGAATGCACCTGTGGCTGTAAATTTATCAATGACATTTAGGGGTTTAGTTGATCCATATGCATATATATTTATTTTACTGTGTAATAACCATGGTTGTGGTTTTAACATGTGAAATATTTGTTCACATACGAAATTAACAGCAGATCCTGAATCAATGCATTGATTTTCATGTTATTTAAGAGTACATCAACTTGTGGCTGAGTTAGGTTACACATTCTGTTTACTACAAATACATACTTGTTATTATTGTTTGAGTTTTGTCCTTTTTGATCAGGAGATCTGACTAGATTTACTTCCCACTGCTCTGATGTATGTGGATCAGTATGTGATTGAGGTTTTTGATACAATTTTGTTCTACATTGCGTTTCAAAATTAAAAAAAAAAATTCCAGATGCCCTGCATTGCTTATTCCTTGCTGGACAAGTCCCATTATGTGGATAGAAACCACCACAGTTTCTGCATAACACACATGAGGTCTGTTTCTTTCTTGTGGGCTGTACTGTTGAACTGTCTTTTTGAACTCTATTTATAAATAAACTGATCATCAGTAGATCTATTTTCTATGCTTGCCGCTTGCCTTTCAGCAATTTCTAATGTTCTGCCATAATCAAGCAAGTCTTTTAAAGATAGTTCAGATTGTCTCAGTACGTTTCCTAAGTTTTGAAGAAGCACATCTTTGTATTATTTGTGCTTTTCAGCATCAGAAAACACAATTCTTTGATAGTAAACGTAATATGATTTGAAATGCATCTAAAGGTTCATCACCCTGTTGTATTGCCTGTCTGAATATGTATATTTCATACTGAGTGTTCTTTTTAGGCAGAAAATATGCTGGCAGTTTATTTTTAACATTATTGAATGTGTCAGTGGTTGCAGACAAGGTATCATAAATGTCATACACCTTTTATCCAGCTACATGAAACAGTAAAACATTTTTTCTGTTTGTATCAGTAATATCCAAAGCAATATGATCATTTTCAAATTATTTACAGAGTTAAGTTCTGCATCAGAGTCAAACACAGGGAAATTATATTCACTGCATGCGGCTATTCTTTTGGGAATTGCAGTAGGTTACTCACTGTTTGCTGAGCCAAAGGCTTAAGCAATAGGGTTCAAACATAATCCTTGTCGCCAATAAGTAGTGTTTGTAAATCCAGGTGGTTTAGAAATATATCTGACACAGATTTCATTTATACAGCAACTAACTCACACATTTTATTTCCTAGTTCCCCACTCTAACAACACTGTTTCCGCCCTTGCTTCTTTGCAACAATTATATACAGTACATTTCTGAGTCAGACCAAAACTAGGAAGAAAACACTATGGGTTAAATTATGAGTGGAGCAATAATTACCACTCCAGCTCATACGCTAACACCGCTCAAATTCTCCTCTTTGCGAGAGTCGGGTAGTGCTCGTATTACAAGTTGAAAGCTTTCATTCTATTGGCTGATTTGAATTTGAACATGAAAATCATTGAACAGGAATGCAAGGGTACTCCTATATAAAAGGGGTACCTCGCATTAAAAATTCAGTGTGTGGCTGGTGACCGCATGAAGAGAATTGTTGTTGAAGATCTGAAGATGGATATAGACTGCCACTACAGCAATGAAGATAAGTAGATGGACCACAGCCGGAATAAAGATGGACCAACGTCGGGATGAAGATGGAGCCGCCGCCTGGATTCATCATTGATGAGCAACATTTTCGGGGGTTTAGAGTAAGTTTTTTTTTTTTGGTGTTCTTTTTTATATTAGGGTTTTAATTTATTTTTTTCTGGGCAGCCAAAGAGCTAAAGGCCATTTTAAGGGCAGAGCACAGTCAAATGCCCCTTTCAGGGCACTTTTTAGAGTAGTTTTTTCTTAGATAGTTTTTTTTTTGTTGGGTGAGCGGTTAACGTTGGAAGTTTGTAGTGTTTTTCTTTTTCACAAAAAGAGTTAATACACTTTAGGGCAATGCCCTACAAAAGGCTATGTTAAGGGCTATATTTGTACTTAGTAAATAGTTTTTTTAGGGGTTAATAGTGTAGAAGTTTACTTTGCAGTGGGGTGTGGTGGTGGTTTAGGGGTTGATAGTGTAGTGGGTAGTTTGCGATGTGAGGGTGGGGCGGTTTAGGGGTTAATAGTGTAGTTAAGTGCAACTATTTCCTCTGGACAAACTCTGAAAGGTTGCGTAAAAAGTTTAAGTGGTAAATGCGATTTCATTCAAACAATAGCATTTACTTTCAATTTGTAATACAAGTACACAATACCGCTCAACGCAACCCATAGAAAATTTGGGGAGCTTAAATTACTGCAAGTTCTTGCAAACTTATTTACGGTATTTTCAATAGTGTGCCACTTGTAATGTGGATTTGAGCCTATAAAATACTGAGATCTCGTGATCGCTTTTACGCTCCTTGCGCTAACGATAGTAATAATCTAGCCCTATATATTATAACATAATAGCAAACACCATTCCAAGCAGGCCAGATTTTCAGGATTACCTTGGGTGAGAGCAGGTTAATAACCATGTTTATTAATCAGCTGATTATTTCACCTGTGCCCTAGTTCAGTGATCCCCAAAATCTGGCCTGTGAGGGAGGCCTGAGGACAGGTTTGAAAAGCAGTGGTCTATCAATGCAGGCTGGAAGTTAAAATAGTGAATAACTGTATTATATTGAACAAACATACAATAACTATACAATGCATATCTATAATTTATTGCATAGAGATATAAAGATTAGCAAGTAAAACTACATTTATGTTTGTTATTACAATGTCAATACTCTGCCCAAGGTATACACTTCTTCTTCTTCTTCTTCAAAAAAAAAAAAAAATAGTAAGAAAAACGCTATATCCGAATTAATGAATTAATCTCCACAGAATATTTACACTACCAAACTGATCAAAACCACATTTAGAAAAATATCTAGACTGTTCGTAGGATAACCTTATGCTTATCCCAGGGATTCTGTGGGGGACTTTAAGTATCCCTGTGGTAAGCATAGGGCTATCCCACGAACCAGATACGTTTATACTTTGAGGAAATATTCGGCAGACTTGCTGGGCCTATGGTTTTTATCTACTGTCAAAATCTATGCTTCTATCATATAGAGCAAAAGTGTGGAGGGAGGGTCATTTTGTAATTATTCCTATACATTTATAGTTTGTGAACTTATCATGCATGCAAATTATTGCACTTTCTTCAGTAATGAAAGGTCTGTTAGCTGTTAAGGTATGCAAATTTTTCAACTAAACAATGGCATATTTTGTTTTAAAATATAATATAGATCTCCATTTATCAAATATTAAACAGTACATTGTGCACTTTATCATCAATATAAGTGCCTAAATCCAAATGCATAGAAAATAAGCTACATATCGAGAGTCTATAAAATGTGATCATTTTAAGTAGTATTTTTTGCATAGATGGGTTTTTGTGTCATGTTAATTAGTGATTAGCTTTTTCGCATTGCAGTCTGACATGACAAATAGCTTTTTACATTTACAGAGCTTGAGAAGCAGTTTAATATGGTGGCAAAGACATTGACCATAACTTTTTCAAACTTAAAGGAATAGTCTAGTCAAAATTAAACATTCATGATTCATATAGAGCATGCAATTTTAAGCAACTTTCTAATTTACTCCTATTATGCATTTTTCTTCATTCTCTTGGCATCTTTGATTTAAAAAGCAGGAATGTAAGCATAGGAACGGGCCCACTTTTGGTTCAGCACTTGGATAGCGCTTTCTGATTGGTGTCTAAATGTAGCCACCAATCAGCAAGCGCTACCCAGGTGCTGAACCAAAAAGGGGCCGGCTCCTAAGCTTACATTCAAATAAAGATACCAAGAGAAGGGGGGGCGGAGCAAGCCAGGCACCTGAGCGGTCACACACTGAGAGAGCTCCGATCTCACAATATATAAAATTGATAACAAGACCGCTTAGAGTTGCCTAATATATTACTAAACCTGGACTTTTGACCGAGGGATCAGTGCTGTAGGGACCTACATAAGAGGATTAGAGCTACTTATCTTTTAATCGCCACAACTCACTGAAGACTATGCTGTGAAGCGGCCATTTTCCGGGCCATGTGGGACTCAGAGTGAATGCCGAATTGAGCACAGCCGGCTACTATTCACATGAAGGCATAGTGAAGGATTCAACCCCCTCTCCACCTGACCCTTGAGGGCTATTATAGAGAATTAGCTGATCGGAGAGCCACAAAGATAGTCTGCTACAAAACAAGCTGAACTCCCGCGTAATTGAGACACGGCACCTGACCCTTGACTGGGGAAAACTCTGCGCAGCTCAGCATTCTCGACATCTAGACATCCTCAATGTCTCCTTTACCCATAATGGAGAATCAGGCCCTCAGTGCTATCTTGGCGTTAACTAGCAGACTCGACTCTCATCACCACACGCTAACACAAGAAATAAGGTCTGCCTGCAACGTTACATATAGATTACCGGAAGACGCCTCAGAGATCCCTGAAGACAGCCTTACCACCCCTGATACTGTGAGTTTTGCATATGCACAAGGGAAAGACACATCTAATGAAGGTAATACCCAAGAAGTATCGGCGATGCTCACTACACCACTGAGCAAACTGTCAAGACCCGGGGACCTAAAACCTCCCAATCTTTCAATGAGGGAGCCAACACTGATAATAAGCCCAGTTAGGGCGCTGCGGTGCCTCCGGTTATTAACCAGCTGTAATGTGACCGGCACTCTGATGCCCCGACTTAACTTATCCTTGCCTGTTAAATCCCCTGGAACCTGGCTCTGGCACCGGCGACTTCAAGCTCTATTCCCCTCATCCAAAACGGGATGTGTTTGCCTGAAAGCGATCTGCACCATTTCCACCCGATCTCTTCCTGATCACTACATTAAGCTTGGCATTGGGTAAGACTCTTTATCCCACAAAGGAGACCCACCTTTGGGACTTTGACTTTATACCCACCACCCAGAGGATGGCTGTGAGGTCTGATACTCAATTCATTAATATATATACCCTTAATGAACAGTTGAGTAATATGTTGCAAATATGCGCTTCTTAATGTAAAGCTCATTTTTTTTTCTACTTATGTCTGTTCAATATGTTTTTTCTGATATTTTATTGAGCTCACTGATAAGAGTTTTTTATTGGTATTATTCTGCTTTCTAGACCATCCTATGCATCTGGGATTGAGCCCTTAGAGAACTCCATACTTTGCTCCTTACACTCCCCAGAATGCTATCATAATTCATAAGACATTCTATGAACTGTTTAAACATGTTTATACCACCTCACCGCAGATTTGATCCATTGTGAGCACTCCTCTGTCCTATACCCTGTCTGTGAAATTCTTACTGTAAAGGGCATATGTTTAGGTGCTTCTAAAGTTTGGCTTTGGGTCATACTAGATATATTACTACTGTTCTATTGCTGCCATGTATACAGATATTATTGTTAACTCTACCCTAGGTACATACGCTAGTCTAATTGCTTTTTTTTTTTAAATATAGTTCACCTACCTTGTACAGTTTTTAGTTTGCATACCAAGTATAATTATTCTTGGGAT
Organism: Bombina bombina; assembly: GCF_027579735.1. NCBI lineage: Eukaryota > Metazoa > Chordata > Amphibia > Anura > Bombinatoridae > Bombina > Bombina bombina. The sequence goes on along the minus strand of NC_069503.1, from coordinate 189,406,480 downwards.
CACGATCTACGATCTACATACGTTATCTTAATGTACCTGAACATGACCAATATATTGCTCATCTAGGCAGAACAAGATCTCCCATAAGCTGTAGGTTATCTTAACTCTTTTAAAAAGAATTTATCTTTATATGTTATATTCATTTTAACCTCCTACCTTCACTGACATAATTTATTGTAATACCCCTGAACGTTAGAATAGTTTCATAAGCTGCCCTGAAGTATACAGCGCCTCAACATCAACTCATTAGCAAGGAGTGTTGGGGTGAAGTAGATTACAATCACTTTAGTCCTGAAATATTTAACGCAGGATACAACTAAGATATGTCCCTGGGTTTCCCACAACCAGTTACTATACCTTCCATAAGGGACATTCGTACAAGAACATGTATACCACAGCTCTAGATCATTGTTAAACTATTACCTAGGTAATCCATACCAGTATTGCTCCTAACTTTACTCCACCAAATATATAGGTACTAGTCTTGGGTTAAACTTTATTTAGCCTATATAATATAGTTTATCTGCTTGGTACAGTCTTCTGTTTGTAGATCTAACTGCATACATTGTAACATTCTGGCAATCGACTTCTATTTATTACTAACAACCTAAGTTTTGTATGGCATGAGTTACATAGATACTCTAGGACTGGTCTTATATCATATACAATTTGTGTAGTCAAAAGAGAACATAGATCTTTATATTTGGCCTGTCACCTCCTTATAATGAGCATACCCCTTTCATCCTACCACCTACAGCTACATATTAATTTCTAAGCTCCGCCCCCCATTCTTTCCCCCACATCTCTCTTGACTCTATTCCCCCCCCGTATACAACTTGGTCCAAAAGGGATCAAATCAATAATCCAATACCCCACGCTCCAAATATATTAGTTTAGATTAAGCCAAATAGGCGACTATTACGATGATGTGGGGAACAATTTTTCTTTCTTTATAACATAAAAATGAAGTTCCTATAGATTTAGTCCAATCCATCCTATGTCACTTCTACGTAGCTCCCCTCATCAATCACATGTATATTTTGTAATCCTAGAGCACAATATTGATATTTCAGTTTATAAATCATTATCTATGTACTACTACTTATGTGACTACAATGTATTTAATGGCTTGACGTTATTCTGTTTATGGACAAACTTGTTTTGTTGTAATTTCTTGCAACTTCAATAAAAATATATTTAAAAAAAAAAAAAAAAAAAAGATACCAAGAGAACGAAGAAAAATTGATAATAGGAGTAAATTAGAAAGTTGCTTAAAATTGCATGCTCTATCTGAAATTTTACTTTTGACTAGAATATCCCTAGTTTCAGAGATTCCTATGAACAGGGAGCTTTTTCTAGAAAAGAAGAAGAAAAAGAACAACAAACAAAAGCATCAGTAGTTACATTGGATTTTTGTTTTAATATCTTTTAACGTATGCATATGGTTAGTTTTCCTCTGTAAAGGATCAACATATATAACATTTTTAATGAGCATTTTAAAACTTTTTAATCGTCCTTACAGTGGGTAATGCCAATGAGATAATAAATAAATAATGACATTAAGAACAGCATGGGTAATACATTCATATTAAAAAAAAAAAACTTGAGGTAGCTATTGAATAAGATCGCAGTTTCCTGACAAAGATTTGTCATCATTCATTAGTGGGATGAAAATAACAGAATCATTTGCAATAAAATGTGTAAAAAAAGACATATTTTTTATTTATCTTGTTGAAGGAGGTCATTGCTTTTACCTGATACACAAATATATGGGAGAAACTTGATTAAGAACATTCTTTTACAATATTAAACCATTGGAACATAGATTTTAACAATATATAAAAACCAGAAGACCATTTACCTTTGCCCATATATCCTTCTGAAGTGTAAGTTAAATTCTTGCTATGGCCCCTTTATTTATTTAACTCTATCCTTTGTATCAACCACCCTTCCTGTAAAGAAATGCGTCTACAAATTACTCCTAAACCTATTAGCCTCACCAACATAGGTTTATAACCCTTTGCTCTGGAGGATGGGAAACAATATATTAAAGCTTCTATTTATATCACCTCTCTCTCTTCTTTCCTTTAAGGTCATAAACTAATTTTATTGAATGATTAAATTTTTAGGCCATGTACCAGTTTAGTAGAACAATTTCTAGTTTCTTATATATCTCTAGAGATACAGCCTCCAGAACGTTCCAGAATATTCAACAAGTCTAGTGATCTATAAAGTGTTATTAACTTTTTCTTTACAGCTGCACCACTGCACTGTTTACTAAAATACCAATAATCTGACATAAGAATTTCCAAGTCCCGTTTTATATTTAGTTACTGTGAGTAAAGTTTCACTGATTTAATAAACTTTTGTGTATTCACACAGCGAATATATAATTTCACACTTTGTGGTGTTAGATCTTAGATCCCGCTACATTTTCAGAGGCTCTAATTTTTAAGTTTCATTCATTTGATTTACACCTCCTGAAATGCCAACTCTTTTACAAGTTTTTATATCATCTGCCAACCTTTACCAATATAACCTGACAAATATGTTAAACACAAGAAGTCAGAAATATATTCCTGATGCAAAACACAAAACAGTTTTACCAAGTTGCATTGTGGATTATGATTACACTGATTGGATGTAGAACAATTACATGAAGTACTGTTTGTATTGCTTCTGAATTTGCAGATTCATTACTTTTACATTTGATGGCAAAGAACCTATTATTATTTTCATGTTGAGGGGTCAAAGGCCAATGTGGCTTTCTAGTAATAACCATGGAAACATCAAATAGCTAATAGATCAAAGTAGAAAGTCTATTCTGAGAAAGCACTCAAAGTGCTATTTTTATTTATTAATTAATTAATTATATATTCTGTACACCTGCATCCAATATCTGCCACCACTACAGACAAACATTTGAAAATTATACACAAAAAATTTAGGGGAAAAGGTCACAAAAAGCCCAAGTGGTACAGTATTTGTTTATGTATGAAATTAAATGAATCATCTTATTATACCTCTGTAAGCTACAGACATTGTATCTGCAGGAATTTGCCTACAAATAAGTAGGCTCCAGAGAGTGGGATTGATTAAAATCTTGAGTTTGTTTTTCACAGATGATTTCTGATTTCTAATTTCTGTGTCATTTTCAGAGGTCACAATGTCAAAAGGCAGACCTTTAAATATCTCTAAATCTTGAAACTGTAACCTCCTGAAAAAAAACACAAAATAGTTATCATGTTAAGCTCCCAAAATTGTAATCAGAAAACTAAATGTACACGATAAATGACAAACAAAATGGCGATGTTGCAGGTTTTGCATTTACATCACAGGTTAAAGGACAAAAATATATGTTGACTGATCTATATTTTTAGTGTCTAGTGATGCTGTAAGGTCACAGGGGTGCTTCAAAACCAGATATATGTGTATATGTCCCTTTAAAGGAGTTGAACAGGAGCATTATTAATAAAAAATGTATTAGTGTAAAACCCCCAAACCTAATATTTATTATTATTATCTTGTATTTATTATATCTATGTAATCTTATTTAAACAAACTAAGATTCTAATAAGAATCTAAACAAGTTTGTCGAGGTCTCTGTAATAAATTGACTGCCAACTAGAAACACATAATTGAAACTCCCAGTAATACGCTACAGTAGCAAGAGGGACGTCTCTTGATACCATGCAAGCTTCTTAAATACCTAAGTAACCTGTCATAATGAGTGAACAATTTCACACAACTAACATGTAAAATGTATAGTATTTAAAATACAGAAATGGATATTACATCTATACTGGCCTCTAACCAGTCGTATAAATATCTGATGCTAAAACATACTAGTTACTAAAATTAGTTTTTCCACATATTACCAATATATCTTTAGTCAATAATACATTGAATTTTTTTCTCTCCAGTAAATGGGTTGTATGATGAAAGCAGCAAGATCAATATCTTCATTAATTCTAAAAGTATCTAATGTATTTAAGTGATGAATCAAAAAGATTTCAGACTTTCGCAATTTCAGTATCTGATTCCCCCCCTTGTTCGCTGGCAATATGGGAAGACAGCGATCTCGATTGCTACCTATGGAAGGTACAGGCAAAGTGAAAGTTCAGATCAGCACTCCAGGGTCATACCCATGATATCCAAAAAAATGCAATAATGCAGATAATAGGTGCTGAAACCTTCAATGAACCCCCTCCAAGGTCCAAGAATAATTTAATAGAACAAAGAGCACTCTGGTGAAGGAAAACACCTTTATTGGAGCAAGGTTTCGGGGTTGAGAAAGGGGTAGGAGGCTCTGAAACGTTGCTCCAATAAAGGTGTTTTCCTTCAGCAGAGTGCTACCTTCTTCTTTGTTCTACCTATGGAAGGCACATCACCACTGGTCAGGACAGAGAGAGACATTTTTTTATAAAATATCGCCAGGCGCATGGATTGTGAGACAAAAAAGCAATTTCTCATGAGTCTAATGATCCTTTTATCATCGGTCATAAGTGTTTTGTTTTTCCTAATGTCACTACGGTTAAATAAACTTGACAACCTATAAATTGAACTTAGTAATACTTACGAGTCAAACTAGTTGATATTTGATGGTATTAGCATTATGACTAATACTTGTGTTTTACATTATTATTCTTATTGTTATTATCATCACTATTTGCAATGCATCAATACATTCTGCAGGATTTATTTGCTTTAAGTGGGGTTTAAACTGCTCTGATCATATACAAAAACAGTGTTTGTATTTAAAGATACTACACTCAGTATACTCTTAAGCTAAACCCAATATATATGATTAGACCTCCTGACTAATCACAAGACAAAAATTGTGAAAAAGTGTTCTGGGGTTAGCGCTAAAATAAAGCTTAAAAGAGCAATGAAGAGAGATAATTTCTCTTATTTTAAGAGCAATATCTTAAATGTTAGTATCTAACACAATAATATCCATATAGAACTGTGACTGATAATAATAATAATTTTAATAAAAGTGGATTGTCAAGAAAATCAAATTTACAGATTAATAAAGTTGGATGCCGGCATCATATACATAAAAATAGTTATAAACAATTCATAAAGGATGACAAAGTTTTGTTACATATTTGATACAATAAACTCTAAGGAGAAAAAAGCAATATTCACCATGTATTTAAGTCATATATGCGTGAATGTAGTTACCTTACATACAGATTACTTAAGTATATTCACTGCTGGAATGGACCGAGACTCTCAGTGTTAGATCTTATATTAATTTTTCTTGTCTCCTATTTCAGAGACAGTCTCTGATTGTCGGCAGTTTTTTATGGTTAATGAATCAGAGTTCCGACCATAACTTTCACTGCGATTAGATGTCCGTGTCCTGAATTTGGATGTATTCTCATATACCAGCTCTGTAGCTTTTGGTAGTTCAAGGTGCGTATTGGATACGCTGGATAGAGTGTCAGCGTGGATGTAAAATCCTTGTATTCTGTGTGTAGATCCGCCGTTATGATAGACCACCTCAGAGTGGTTCCGGAGCAAGGTTGGAGCAGGGTGGATTGTTTGCTGAGTAACCGCTGTCTTGTATTCACAGCGTTAAGATACAAGAAGGAAAGTGATCAGATCATGGATTAGGAATTACACTTATAGAACTGCACATGCTTATGATTAGTTCAAAGTACCCAACCTACTGCACTATATCCAACTTGTGCGATATATCCAAATGTAACAATGTTTCCAAAGAGTGAGCAAAATTCTACGCGTTTCAGCCGCTTGGACCTTTATCAAGATGCAAGATCCATTATGCAGCAAATTTGTTGTAATGTCAATGTATTCATTCACTTTGAATATAGGATCACAACATAATGGAAACTATTCATATAATTATAAAAGAATTTTAAACTTTTACTTACAATTGCAGCCTGTGTTAGACCCAATTACGCTCCACCCTTAGAGAATGGCAGAGCAAACAAATAATCAGAACGCCTTTGCCACGCCTCATGTCCAATAACGTAGGGTATGTAAATTTTGTATTTATGGCCCGCATTATATGCACGCATGCACCAGTCTATTCTTGCATGCGCTTGTGCAGGCATGGCATCTGCCTCACACATGCGCATTTGAACATAAAGAGTGACGCACACTCTCACGGCACCCCCATCGCATGCGCTTCCACTTTATTATTAAATAGATTTTAAGGGGTTTTCTTCGTTTTTCAATCTGTGGAGTGCACATGATTGTGGGGATACCTACAGGCATGTGTGCATTTAAAAACAATCATGTAATGTCAGCATCTAAAAATGCCATTAACTTCATATGTATATTATTAGTCTTTTATTCAGTGAAACTAGAAATGCAATCACTATGATAACATTTTAAAGAAAAGAAAATGGCATTTTATAAATCTCCCTGAGTACATAACAGTTTACAAAAGCAACATCTTCGTAAATAATTCTTTTGAACTGAAAAAGCTAGTAATGTCATCTTATCTGCTATTTGATAGTTATTCCTTCTGTTAAAATGTCCTTATCAAATTGATATGATTGGTTTTACCTTTGCTTGGTCACCGTCACACTCACAGCAATTGATGTCACCCGCAGCAACACTTTGATAAATGTCCAGTGCCATGCAACTCTGATAACAGTGACAGTAATTGCCCAATATCAGAAATAACACTTTAACTGGAATTTACAAGCTTCAGTAAAACATCAGTAAAATATTATACGTAATTTATATTCCCAGAGGTCTCCTTGTTAAGCTGAACATTTTAGAAAACTTGTTGAACAGAAGATAACGTAGGTACCAAGAATGTTTAAAATTTCTCCTTAGGATATTAATGTGAAAAAGTATTTTTATTTATATTCTTTATACATTTATGATCTTCTGTGCACCATTATTTTCTGTGCATCAATATTTAGAGCTAGATTACAAGTGGCGCGGTATATATATTTTTTGCGTATGTGAAAACTCTGCTAGGATTTTAATTCTTTACGCTTGTATTTTTGTATTTTTTTGTATTTTTAACCCGAATAATGCCAAAAACCTAACTTGCATTTTCACGTGCGCGTGCATGTATTCCCCCTTAGAGATCAATGGAGGAAAAAAGTGTGAAAAAACGCCTTTTCTCATTCCTCATAGAAGTCAATGGAAAAAAATTGTTGAAGAAAAAAAACACCTATCACGCAAACAACATAGCATACTTGCATTAGCAAATATCAAATATTTACAGTAAATACATAGAGGCCTATTTATCAAAGGTCTTGCAGACCTGATCCGACAGTGCGAATTGTGGAGAACAATACGCTTTCCGTATTCAGCATTGCACCAGCAGCTCACAAGAGCTGCTGGTGCAACGCCGCCCCCTGCAGACTCATCAGCAGGGAGGTGTCAATCAACCTGCTCGTACTCGATCGGGTTGAATTGTGGCGATTCGTGTCCTCCTGCTCAGAGCAGGCGGACAGGGTTATGGAGCAGCGATCTTTAGACCGCTGCTTCGTAACTGCTGTTTCTGGCGAGTCTGAAGACTCGCCAGAAACACGGGCCCACAAGCTCCATACGGGGCCTCATAGTTAAAATCTTTTTTAGATATGAATATTGCATAAATACGTTTTATCATGTTTTTATCGGCTTAATGGCAAAGGGATATAATGCACTTATATATATGTTTATATGTGTGTACATATATGTTAATATTTTTGTATGTGTATATACATTATGACTGTAAATACATATATACACATAAATACATTACTATATATGTACAGATATATAAATATATATACTGTATGTATATATATATACATATATACACATACATACAAATACATCTTTAGCAATGTATATGTATGTGTCTTGATGTTAAAGCCATTTGCCTGCCTTTTTTTTCTAAAACCCGAGATCTCCAATCTTTTAACTTTTTTGTGCAATATTTTTTTAAAATAATTTTTATTAGACAGTATTAATATGAGTGTAAGTTTTCTTTGTAATTTATTTTTGAAGTGTTTTGTGCAACTTTTTTGTTTCAGAAAACAGTTAACCACAGCTCTGAGATTGCTGTAAGGATTGGAGTGTAAAGGGCTAGCACAATCGTGATTTCTCTCCACTACGTAATATCAGCAAAAAAAAAAAGGCTTGCAAAAACACGATTACGCTAGTGCAAAACCGTTTGCGACTCACTTGTAATCTAGCCCTTAATGTGTAATAATGCCACATCACCAAAGTAAAAAAAAACAAAACTACCAAAGTAAGTAAATGGGACTGATGTTCAAAACCTCTCCAATCAAATGAGATGATCTAAATTCATCCCCCAGCACTGTGAAATGTTCAAAAGGCAGATTTTGCTATACTTCTCCAAGGGGCAATCCCTGCATTTCTGAATGTGAAGGAGAAACAAGCCCAGAGCAATATAGCAGTATATGACAGTTCTGCTGCATTTACACACTGTACTTTGTATTTTAAATCACTTTACACATCAAATTAACTTTTGTTAAATTTAAACTTTGCACTTTTTATTTTGTATTTTATTTTGTATACAGCAGTGTATTTAGGATTTTGACTTTACAGATTCTGATTATGCCTTCACGTCAGTTTCTGTGTAACTTTAACAAATTAGTCTAATATATATAGGTTTGTGTTTTTATAAATTCTGATAATGCCTTCACTGGTTCTTGAGCGCAATTACATTTATGGCATGCAGGGATAGCGTGACTTAAGAACTGTTGCGAGCGACACAAGGTTTATCAAAGCTCTTTGTGTGAGTCGGAAGTATTGGGTGTATTACAAAAGTAAATCTGTATATGTTTATATGTGTGTACATATGTATTTATAAGTATATATATATATATATATAAACAAAAGAAAAAACCCCTAGGCAGCGCTCAAACAGCAGTCCGTAACTAGTTGTTGTTATCAACTCAAATACTGAACATGTGGACAGTACCTTAAAATTAGAAAATAGCTCTTCAGCTCCTACAGCTCGTGCTCCAGTCCCGGTGCTCTCCGGCGTATAGAGCTCAAGCAGATTTCCGGTTACAGTCTGTCACCTCCCACATGGAGCCTCAATCGGATACGTCACAGTAAGGCACTGTGGCTGTGTCAAAGTAGTGTATCGCTGCAGCCTTGCCCGCAAACCGCCAACAGACTTGCTAGTCTGTAATAAGGTATCAGTCGAAGGACAAAAAAAGGTGAGGCTGGGCAAGCAGAAAAATTTAAAACTTAACGTTTATTGCCAAAAAGAAAAGTTAGATAAAATGCAGTAATTGCATGCAGTATGGGTCAGAATGAGCTTGAGCAGCAGCAATCTTACATGTTTCGGCTCCTGCCTTACTCATAGACTGTTATAGTCACATATAACCACATAAATACATATGTATACATATATAGACATATATATAAGTGCATTGGAGCCCTTTGCAGTCAAGTAGCTGAAAACAAGAAAAATCGCATTTATGCAATATTCATATTTAATACATTTAGGGCTAGATTATAAGTGGAGCACAAATTATTTCTTCTGCAAAAGCGATATTTGCGCTCCACTTAGTAATACCAGCGCACACACATATGCACTGGTATTACAAGTTAAGTGCAATGCGAATCCGATCTCGCTTTCGCATTGCACTGAAAGTTTGCCGAAAAATGTGTTGCATAATAGGGGGCTACTTGGATATCCCCTAGTCCACTACTTGTTTCTGTTTTTATTGCATTTTATAATAAATCAGTTTTAAATTTTAAATTGGATTCAAGTCCAGTGGTATCACCTTTCATTCTATTATCCACCTATGGATACCTGTTCATATTATCCTGATTCTACTACCACTCTTTGGGAATCACCTGGAGTGGGTGAGCTGATACTCCCTACACAAATCTATCAGTCTGCTTCTACCAGCACATAAGTGTGCTTATCTGAAATGTGAGTACCCATTTGGCACATAATACAATTTGCATCATATTGGTTTGGTAGTTCTACACATGTGGTGTTCCTTTGCTTTTATTCCCTCATTCAGAGCTACACCTGGCTGAAAGCATTTGGAGTGGGTGAGCTGATAAGCCCTTTGATATCAGTCTGTTTCTACTAGCACACACAGGTGCTCTTATGAAATGTGAGTAGTCATTCTGCTTTTTCATTTAACATACCAAGGATACAGTATTAGTTACATTAGCTACATTATTAGCTTTAACTTTTGGTATGAAAATTGTGCTACCAATCCTATATCTTTATAATTGTCCTTTGCTTATAGCTGACGGTATGCAAAAGTTGCTGACGATTAATGACTGGCGGTGTGTAATGCTAACAGCTGGTATGTGAATTGTGCTACCAGACAAAAAGATATAACTCAGCACCGCTCAGTGCACACAGCAACTATAATTTTTACTTAGTCAAAGGTTAATAGATAGTTAATATAATCGGAGAGTATTTGTGGGGAGTGTACATAATTGCAGAGTAAATAACGTATACTTGGAAAATAAAATCTATTATAATTTTCTCTAAACAATACAGGAAATAAACTTAATTATAATAATCATGTCCATAAGGACTTTAAAATTATACACTATTAGGTTTTGCTGATATTTGAATTGACCTGTTTAGTTCCAGTACAGAAACCATTTATTAGAGCATAATTTTGGATTAGATGACTGGAACTTGGCCAGAGCAATGTGTTCATGCTTTTGATTAATTAATCCGAAATCTCAAAAATTAGCTCTCTCTTATAAAAATTTATTGATAAATAAGACGCTTTTGCTAACAGGATTTTGAATTATACTGAGGGGTCAACCTAAACAGTGACTACTAAGCAATTTCTGACATTCCTGTTACTATTTAACCAAGATGGCGTCCCTTGAATTCCGATTGGCTGATAGGAATTAAAGGGTAAAAAATCCTATTGGCTGATGTAATCATCCAATATGATTGAGCTTTAATCCTATTGGCTGATTCAATCAGCCAATAGGATTGAGCTCTCATTCTATTGGCTGATTGGAACAGCCAATAGAATGCGAGCTCAATCCCATTGGCTGATGTGTGTTAAATTTGATTGCGTTCAAGCGAACGTGTTTACTTTCAACTCATAATATATGCGATATTTACATTGCTTATCACTCACGTGCTATAGTTAGAGTGCCACTCATAATCTTGCCCTCTGTTTGGATTGCCACATTACCTACCCTTCCTTATTATATTAAAAACTGACGTTTCACAGACACCCTCCACCGTCTGCAAAGTTTTCTTCTGAGAGGCTATGAAAGAATGATAATGTCTACTGAACAAAGCAATGTAACAGCCTTCACACAGATCCCTACATCTACCCAAAGATTCTGTATTAATCTTTCTTTTGCCAAAATCCTGTACATTCTTAAGTGTATGTTACTGTGGGTGTGGAATGCTGCATATATGAGAAATAGAAAGAGTATGGGCTCCATGTACAAAGCAGCGTAGGTTGCACTGGAGCCCTTGTGGGGCAAGTTCGCACATACAAGCCTGCTCCTTGCAATGTAAGAAGCAGCGGTCATTAGAGCAGTTGTATCGACAGTTAAAGGGACAGTCTAGTCCAAAACAAACATTCATGATTCAGATAGAGAATGTAATTTTAAACAAAGTTCTAATTTACTTTTATAACCAATTTTGCTTTGTCCTCTTGGTATTCTTAGTTTAAAACTAAACCTAGGAGGTTCATATGCTAATTTCTAAACCCTTGAAGGCCGCATCTTCTCTCAGGGCATTTTGACAGTTTTTTTACCACTAGAGAGTGTTAGCTCATGTGTGTCATATAGATAACACTGTGCTCACGCACGTGGAGTTCCAGGGAGCCAGCTCTGATTGGCTAAAATGGATGTCTGTCAAAAGAACTGAAATAAGGGGGCAGTATGCAAAGGTTTAGATACAAGGAAATCACAGAGGTAAAAAAGTGTATTTATATAACTGTGTTGGTTATGCAAAACTAGGGAATGGGTAATAAACAGATGATCTATCTTTTTAAACAATAAAAATTCTAAAGTAGGCTGTCCCTTTAATAAAACTGCTGGTTAAAGCTGGTTAAAGGCATCATTTCTTTCTAATCTGCATCCAAAATACTGGCCCAGTGCTCACACTACTTCCTCATTGAATAGTGCCAGTCCCCAGCTGCTGCGTTAAGGGGGGAAATCCCCTGGTGTCCCAGTAGGCCTGTCTGTCCCTGGTTGTAAGTTACTATACTCTAAAAGCAGAGTAATCTGATTTGTATTGGTTGAAGTATTTAAAGCACATTCCTTGCTAACTTCACTCTCCCTAACAAAGTTTCCCTTTCCAACATCCCACAACTCGCAGGGACAGTCCCTTTTTTTAGATAATTCCCTGAGAACAGCTCTTGGAGATGTGTTTTTTTATGTTTGGCCAAGCAAAGCTTTAATCACCAAGCCTTAATTTATATCTGTCCCTAACTAGCCACAGCAAAATAAGAGGTTATTTAAGGTGTATGTCCCAGGACTACAAAGCAATACAAATTGTGCTAACAAAATACAGTTTAAATTATTTTAAACAATTTAAATTAGGTAAAGATTTAGTGAAATTCAGTGCTTTGTTACTGAAATATACTATGCATATATAAAAATAAGAAAAGGAAAAGAGGGCGCCTCATAGTGTGGTTGACATACCACACTATGAGGTGCCCTCTTTTTCTTTTCTCATTTCTGTAGATTACCCTTCACACCGGGTTCAAGCGGAGCTGCCTTCGTCTAACGTTCACAACTTTGAACAACGCTATAGACCCACACTGTTGGATATCTGCTGTCTTTATATGGGGAATGAACTCTGGTAACATCTCATATATCCTCCAATATTGTTTAAAGGGACACTGAACCCAAAATTTTTCTTTTGTAATTCAGATAGAGTGTGCAATTTTAAGCAACTTTCTAATTTACTCCTATTATCAATTTTTCTTCGTTCTCTTGCTATCTTTATTTGAAAAAGAAGGCCTCTAAGCTTTTTTTGGGTTCAGAACTCCGGACAGCACTTTTTTATTAGTGGATACATTTTGTCCACCAATCAGCAAGGACAACCCAGGTTGTTCACCAAAAATGGGCCGGCATCTAAACTTACATTCTTGCATTTCAAATAAAGATACCAAGAGAATGAAGAAAATTTGATAATTGGAGTAAATTAGAAAGTTGCTTAAAATGTCATGCTCAATCTGAATCACCAAAGAAACTTTTTGGGTACAGTGTCCCTTTAACTGGAGCTTTTTGTAAGTATTTTAGATTTGTATAGGTTGAACTAGATGGACTTCAGTCTTTTTTCAACCTTATCAACTATGTTACTATGTTACTATGTATATAATAAACTGCATACACATGTACAATATACTTACGTTTTCCAGCGCCTACAGGTTTATTATTAAAGTGTTTTTTTTGTTTTTTTGTTCTTTATTAACAATGGTGATCGCATAAATAACGAATATACAGAAGTTCCATGGGCATTCCATTGGAGTAATCTTTATTTTAATGAGAAACCATTGCCGGGAGGTTCTCATTTTAATAGGTATATCCTCTATGTTAGGTGCAGCTTTTCACACATATCAGTCTCACCAGCCTTACAGTAGTGAGATTTTTATTTTTAAGAAATCTACTGAATGCACCATGAAACTTAGTTTACATATGTTTTATGTGAACTGGTAATACACAAAAAACATTTTTATTTTTAGGGAACGCACATTCTAGTGTTCAGAAATATGTTCAAATGATTTAGATCTTTATTATGATATTGGACCATATTTAATGCTCCTAATATTTTCAGCAAATCATTTTTTAAATGCACTTTTTGTTCGTTCTAGATAAATTTGATCACATGAACACTGGATTATATAAATAAATCACAGTAATCTTATAGTTAAGAAATGTTTTGATCGGATCTTTTATATTTTCTCGTCTTTGTAAAATCAATTTTTTTGTACTTCCTTTTTTACTGTTACATTTCTTTCTGCTACATTTATAAAAGCCTCTCATTATGTTCATGTCAGCTAGACAGCCCGAATCGTATACAGAAATACGTATACGTATACAGAAATACTGGACACTTAAATGTCCTGTATTTTTATAGTCCCCTAAGTGTCAGGTAATTGTAAAGGGTCTCCTATGCATTTATGCTTAACAAATATGGCTCAAAAAAGACGGAACTGTGTATTTTGTATGATATGTGTTACATGCAGCCATTGAATGTAAAATCCTTACTCTGTGTGTGCTCTTGACAGTCAAGGGTATGTGTGTTACTGGCAACCAAGGGGATAAAATGACTGCTAATTTGGGAAAACATACATGGTATTGTCAAGGGTGGTGGCTAAAGGTTGAGCTTTTGGGCAACATTCTGTGACCCCCCACCTACACCATGTGCCCAGTCACCTATAGGATGTTTGGTAATTTTATGGAGCACAGCTGGCAACCCTACCCCTGCTACTAACTTCAGGGGGAAGGGAATCTGTTAACTTCGGGAGGCAGGAGGAACTTTTGTAGGACAGCTTTTAAAAAGTAGTTTTATTTCAATCTTGCAGCTACAATATTAAAGGGACACTGAACCCAAATTTTTTCTTTTGTGATTCAGATAGAGCATGAAATTTTAAGCAACTTTCTAATTTACTCTATTACTCTATTATCTATTATACTCTATTACTCTATTATCAAATTGTTTTAATTCTCTTGGTATCTTTATTTGAAATGCAAGAATGTAAGTTTAGATGCCGGCCCATTTTTGGTGAACAACCTGGGTTGTCCTTGCTGATTGGTGGATACATTTATCCACCAATACAAAAGTGCTGTCCAGAGTGCTGAACCAAGAAAAAAAGCTTAGATGCCTTCTTTTTCAAATAAAGATAGCAAGAGAACGAAGAAAAAATGATAATAGGAATAAATAAGAAAGTTGCTTAAAATTGCATGCTCTATCTAAATCACGAAAGAAAAAAATTGGGTTCAGTGTCCCTTTAAGCTTAAATAACCCCATTAAAATGTGACCCATTTAATACTAGCAATCATATCCATGAATTTTGTTTATATACAGAAATTTATCCAGACTATTTTTAAATGTATCAATGGTATTGGCATTCACTACCTCCTTTGGTAATGAGTTCAATAATTTTATTGCTCTTACAGTGAAAAAACGTTTCCGTTGCAGGAGATTAAATCTCTTTTCCTCCAACCTTAAATTATGACCTCTTGTCAGAAACAATTTTCTTGGAATAAACAGAGCTTCTGCCATCTCTGTATATGGGCCTTGAATATATTTATATAAAGTAATCATGTCACCTCTCAAGCGCCTTTTTTCTAAAGAGAACAGACCCAGTTTGGCTAGCCTCTCCTCATAGGTTAATTTCTCAAGTAATATGTATTTATTATACTGCTAGATACTATAGTATGCATGTAAAGTGTTTTTGCTATTTAACCCCTTAGTGACCAGAGCACTTTTCCATTTTCTGTCCGTTTGGGACCAAGGCTATTTTTACATTTTTGCGGTGTTTGTGTTTAGCTGTAATTTTCTTCTTACTCATTTACTGTACCCACACATATTATATACCGTTTTTCTCGCCATTAAATGGACTTTCTAAAGATACCATTATTTTCATCATATCTTATCATTTACTATAAAAAAAAATATAAAATATGAGGAAAAAATTGAAAAAAACACACTTTTTCTAACTATGACCCCCAAAATCTGTTACACATCTACAACTACCAAAAAACACCCATGCTAAATAGTTTCTAAATTTTGTCCTGAGTTTAGAAATACCCAATGTTTACATGTTCTTTGCTTTTTTTGTAAGTTATAGGGCCATAAATACAATTAGCACTTTGCTATTTCCAAACCATTATTTTTCAAAATTAGCGCTAGTTACATTAGAACACTAATATCTTTCAGGAATCTCTGAATATCCATTGACATGTATATATTTTTTTTTAGTAGACATCCCAAAGTATTCATCTAGGCCCATTTTGGTATATTTCATGCCACCATTTCACCGCCAAATGCGATTAAATACAAAAAATCGTTCACTTTTTTACTAATTTTTTCACAAACTTTTGGTTTCTCACTGAAATTATTTACAAACAGCTTGTGTAATTATGGCTTAAATGGTTGTAAATTCTTCTCTGGGATCCCCTTTGTTCAGAAATAGCAGACATATATGGCTTTGGCGTTGCTTTTTAGTAATTAGAAGGCTGCTAAATGCCACTGCGCACTACACGTGTATTATGCCCAGCAGTGAAGGGGTTAATTATGGAGCATGTAGGGAGCCTTTAGGGATAATTTTAGCTTTAGTGTAGTGTAGTAGACAACCCCTAGTATTGATCTAGGCCAATTTTGGTATATTTCATGCCACCATTTCACCGCCAAATGCGATCAAATTAAAAAAACCGTTACATTTTTCACAATTTTAGGTTTCTCACTGAAATCATTTACAAACAGCTTGTGCAATTATGGCACAAATGGTTGTAAATGCTTCTCTGGGATCCCCTTTGTTCAGAAATAGCAGACATATATGGCTTTGGCGTTGCTTTTTGGTAATTAGAAGGCCGCCAAATGCCGCTGCATTTCACACGTGTATTATGGCTAGCAGTGAAGGGGTTAATTATGTAGCTTGTAGGGAGCTTGCAGGGTTAATTTTAGCTTTAGTGTAGAGCTCAGCCTCCCACCTGAAACATGAGACCACCTGATCCCTCCCAAACAGCTCTCTTCCCTCCCCCACCCCACAATTGTCCCCGCCATCTTAAGTACTGGCAGAAACTCTGCCAGTACTAAAATAAAAGCTATATTTGGGCCTTTTTTGTGTTTTTTAAGCATATTTACATATGCTGCTGTGTAGGATCCCCCCTTAGCTCCCAGCCTCACTGATCCCCCACCAAACAGCTCTCTAACCCTCCCCCTCTGCCTTAATGGGCGCCATCTTGGGTACTGGCAGCTGTCTGCCAGTACCCAGTGTAGTAAAAAAAAATGTGCCTTTTTATTTTTTTAAATGATCTTTTCTGTAGTGTAGCTTCCCCCCCCCCAAGATCAACCCCCCCACCCCTTCCAGGTCCCTTAGCTGTTTATTTACAGCTTTAATAACTTTTTTTGATTACTTTACCCAGTTTATTTTTCTGTAGTGCAGCGGTTCCCTCCCGCTCCCGCCCCGTGCACGCGCCCGCCCGCCGCCCCCCGTGCACGCGCGCGCTCCCGTGCGCGCTCCCGCCCCTCCCGCCCCCGATCCCGCCCCCCTCCACTCCATTCGGCACATCGATGGCCGACCACCCGCCTCCCAGACTTGCTCCCACCCACCAACGATACCGGCCACCGATGTCCGGTGCAGAGAGGGCCACAGAGTGGCTCTCTCTGCATCGGATGGCCAAGGGGGGTTATTGCAGGATGCCTCGATATCGAGGCATCACTGCAATAACCGGAAAGCAGCTGGAAGCGTGCAGGATCGCTTCCAGCTGCTTTCCAGACCAAGGACGTACGCCACACGTCCTCGGTCATTAACTGACTTTTTTTTGAGGACGTGTGGCGTACGTCCTTGGTCATTAAGGGGTTAAATAAATGTGATTTGAACTTTTGCTCGTTCTATTCTTTTTAGGAAGAAGAGTTAGTGCACAGAATATTAATGTTCCATAGAAGACATTAGCCGCAGCTTTTTGTTTCACAAAAGTGCATTTTTTTCAGCTTTGTGCTATGTGACACATTTTTTTTGAATGGATCAAATTTCAAAAATTCTCTTTTTAAAGCCAACCCTAATCAAAAAAGATGATCTTCATGGAGTCCTTCTCAAGTAATCGATGACTCCAGACTAATCATTAGAAGCCATCCTGAAGTTGTATGCCCACAGGCCGAAATGTTTATATGAGATGACTCTAGAGGCATTCACTGGCTGTTCATGCTTGTGAAGTAATCTGCTTAATATCATTCATCACCCAGACTTTTCTTTACCTTACTTAGCTGATGACTTTAGGAGTCTGATGAAGTCTAATAATGTGCAAATGACTTCTAAAGTAGTTTGATGATCATCAAATGACTCCAGGATGGTCTCTAAAGTAATCCAAGATTTCATTGTACTGAATGTTTTTTTACTGCTTAAATGGAAGTTACACTGTAACAAATGTGTTATTGATATAGCAGATTTATACAATAGTACCCACAATCCCCCAGCTACTATAGGTTTTTACCCATGTTTTACCAGCCCCTTTCACTGGATGTTCCAGCCTAACCTCATTAACAGTGCTAAACTGGGAGCTTCTATTTAAGTTTTTAAAAGGTTTTATTTTTAGATCAGTATCTGTGCATATTCTTCTTTGTAGTAGTATCTATTACATACAGTGTATACATCCCCTTTAAGTACTAACCAGAAAAGTGTTTTATTAGCTTAAAGGAACAGTAAAGTCAATGTTAAAGGGACAGTAAAGTAATAATTAGACATTCATCATGTTCCAATTTACTTCTATTATTTAATTTGTTACCTTCTCTTGTTATCCTTTGCTGAAAGGTTTATCTAGAAAAGCTGAGGAGCAGCAAAGAACCTAGGTTCTAGCTGCTGATTTGTGGCTGCATATATATACTATTTGTCATTGGCTCACCCATGTTTTCAGTTAGCAACCAGTAGTGCATAGCTGCTCATTCAACTAATGATACCAAGAGAATGAAGCAAATTTGATAATAGAAGTGAACTGGAAAGTTGTTTAAGATTGAATGTTCTACCTAAATCATGAAAGAAAAATGTTGGGTTTCATGTCCCTTTAAACTTCCGTGATTTCAGCAGCGCAGGGGCTGGCAGCCTTTTATGAGAATTGCCAAACACAGTTAAATAGTAATGAGTGCGCTAAAAGAAAGCTTAAGATACCTATATAGTTAATAAACCATTTAATAATTTCAGTTAATCAAAAGAGGTATATTAAGCTTAATCAACACAATAAAATGGGACATCTCCCAAACAAATTAATATCACAATAATAGCACAGTAAAAGGTGTTTCATAAAAAGGTAGATATGAATGGAAGGAGGGAGCGCCAAAAAAGGCTAAAGTATCAATAAACTATCTACATATGCTAAATTATAAAATTACATTTATTATAAGAATTATATATAATATAAACAATTAAAAACAAAAAGGCAAAAAGGATAAAAACAGACAATGAGGAGTAAGTGGATTCCTCAAAATAAGTTATGTCCTCAATATAGTGAAAAAATAGTGCTATAACCAGTTAAAACTGTGGATAATAATATACAAAGTGTCCAAAATTAATGTCCAATGGGGATATATAAGTGTCCTCTATAAGTGTCTAACGGGTCCAAATGGAGTATCCTAATGTGATGAATCCCAGATGAGTTATATCCAGTAGATCCAATGTAAAAAATATATTAAAAAAATAAAAAAAATAAAGATAAAAATAGTGAAAGAATACAAAATGGTGAACCAAAAATATTTGGTGAACCAGGAAAGTGAATCCAATATGGTACCTGTAAAAACAAAATTTACATAGTGCAATACTGTATAAAATAATATAAGGACTATTGGGAATAAGCTTACCCTATTTACAGACTCGAGCAGTGACTACTATCTTTTTGACGCATTTCGGCCCCAACGTGAGCCTTTCTCAATATGTCAACTACTGGTACTATTGAGACTTAAATAGCCAATAATGGCAAATCATGAGCTAAACCTTTCCCCGCCTCGAAAATGCCCTTACATACATTATTGTTTCTTAATATTGCCCCTAACAAAAATGGGTATCCTTGATACCGTTATTGTGTCACTTCCGGTAAAAATCACTTCCGGTTTAAAATCACAATTTTCCAAAGAGACCTTTTTACATTTGTAAGTCTGATCTCAGACATAAGTTATAAACATATCACCCCTTAGTGTATATTAGAGACCAGAATTGGGGTGTTGTTAAATATATTGTAAGGTCTGGACTGTCAGATCACTTTTGCTCACGGACATATTTGACTTCTGGTAGTAATGCTACATCACTTCCGGGTGACGCGTCACTTCCAGTTTTACGGATTATGCATCACTTCCGGCGGTGGTATGGTATGGCATCATTACCGGTTTCATACACAGTATTCAGGGAGATGTAGTTTCAAAATTAAGAAAATAAAAAAAATATATATAATATATTGGGTTATATGATGCAAACATTAATCACTAATAGTATGCTCGAGTCTTAAACAGTATTAGTCAAATATATATAAGATTGTATGAGATTTTTTATGAGATCCGAGTTTTTATGAGTTCCTGTTTTATGAGATCTTCTTATAAGAATTGTTTATATATGTTTTTTATATATATATTTTTTGTATATTAATTCTGTGTTAGGGCATTTAAGAATTTATTGTGAAATAACCTTTTAAAAGAAAAATTGTAAAGAATTTTTTAATGAAAATTAATGTATAGTGAGCATCATTTTCTATAATTGTAAAATGCTAAATACTGTCTAATGCTCATTTTTGTAAGGGGCAATATTAAGAAACAATAATGTATGTAAGGACATTTTCGAGGTGGGTAAAGGTCTCGCTCATGATTGTCCATTATTGGCTATTTAAGTCTCAATAGTACCAGCAGTTGACATCTTGAGAAAGGCCTACGTTGGGGCCGAAACGCATTGGAAAAGATAGTAGTCACTGCTCAAGTCTTAGCTTATTCCTAATAGTCCTTATATTATGTTATACAGTATTGCACTGTTAATTTTGTTTTTACAGGTACCATATTGGATTCACGTTTCTGGTTCTCCAAATATTTTTGGTTCATCATTTTTGTATTCTTTCACTATTTTTATCTTTATTTATTTTTATTTTTATATTTTTTACATTGGATCTACTGGATATCACTCATCTGGGATTCATCACATTAGGATACTGCATTTGGACCCATTGGATACTTATAGAGGACACTTATATATCCCCATTGGACATTAATTTTGGACACTTTGTATATTATTATCCACAGTTTTAACTGGTTATAGTACTATTTTTTCACTAGATTGAGGACATAACTTATTTTGAGGAATCCACTTACTCCTCATTGTCTGTTTTTATCCTTTTTGCCTTTTTTGTTTTTAATTGTTTATAGGGTACCCTATTATATTATTTATAATTCTAATAATAAATGTAATTTTATAACTTAGCATATGTAGATAGTTTATTGATACTTTAGCCTTTTTTGGCGCTCCCTCCTTCCATTCATATCTACTTTTTAATGAAACACCTTTTACTGTGATATTATTGTGATATTAATTTGTTTGGGAGACGTCCCATTTTATTGTGTTGATTAGGTTTCATATATCTTTTTTGACTAACTGAAATTCTTAAATGGTTTATTAACTACTTAGGTATCTTAAAGGGACAGTAAAGTAAAAACTAAACTTGCATGATTCAGATAGGGCAAGCAATTTCAGACGACTTTCCAATTTACTTTGATCATCAAATTTGCTTTGTTCCCTTGGTGGTATTTTTGAAAAACTAAACCTAGCTAGGCTCAAACTGATTTCTAAACCGTTGAAAACTGTCTCTTAGCTCAGAGCATTTTGAAATTTTTCACAGTTAGACAGTGTTAGTTCATGTGTGTCATATAGATAACATCGTGCTCACTCCCGTGAAGTTATTTAGGAGTCTTCACTGATTGACTACACTGCATGTCTGTCAAAAGCACTTAGATAAGGAGGCTGTCTGCAGAGGCTTAGATACAAGGTAATCACAGAGGTAAAAAGTATATTAATATATCTGTGTTGGTTATGCAAAAACAGGGAATGGGTAATAAATGGATTATCTATCTTTTTAAATAAGAAAATTTTTGGTGTATACTGTCCCTTTAAGCTTTCTTTTAGCACACCCACTACTAACTAAATACTATTTTTTCCCTAATAGAGAAGGAGTTAGGGTTTGTGAGGTATAGTTTAGCGCATTTTCTACATTGTTTTGCGGTAGCCTTTTATGAGAGCAGTGCCAAAAATATACAATAATATCACTATGTGCGCCATCCTTCATTTGTATAACGTTTGAATATAAGGAACAAATAATATTCATAATAATAATAAAGACCAAACATTAGAATGGCCTTCTGGCACAGCAGACATGTTAGCCACATATGCACATCAGATCAGACCCTTGGTCCTACAGCCCAGATCAGGGCACCACTCCAAGTACCATTTAAAATTCCTCAGGATATGACACTTGGCACATCCAATTTTTTTTCTTTCTTTGTATCCTTTGTCAAAGAGTAAACCTAAATGGGCTCATAGGAGTGTGCATGTGTCTATGGCAGCAGTGTTTGCAAAAAATGTTTGCAACAATGTTATACAAAGTTGAAAACACTGCTGTTTACACTTCAACAAAGGATATAAAGAGAATGAAACAAAATTTGATAATAGAAGTAAATTGCAAAGAAGATAGAGCATATAATTTTAATCAAGACCATGCAAGTATAATTTTGATTTTACTGTCACTTTAGTGGTCAAAAACATAATCCTTTCGTCAACATTCTTGACTAACTATATATAATACAATTTATACTGTTACCTTATGTTTTGCACCAGATAATTTAAATCCAGCCCAGGAGCTGAAGTGAACTCTTGATTGACTTTAACTACATATTTATCTAATTTGCATAGATTAAACACATAAAGGTAGGTAGAATTACAACAATAAAATAATCTAGCTCATTAGAGCATTTTACTATTGCACGCTGCATCCTGTATGGTGCCTATTTCCTGGGTTTGTTATCGTGGTCTTAGCAAAAGCAGCGAGAGCGGTGTCCTCTTTCTGCATTCCTTAGGAGTGAGGCATTGAAGAAAAAGTGTAATGGTGTCCCTGTGATAGAAACAGAGATTTTGATAGCAGATAAGAACTATAAGCCCACCAAGTCTGCTCATAATTTCCTAAAAGCTTAAACGTATCTAGTTTGTAGGATAGCCTTATGTTTATCCCAGTTTTTTTATAAGTGCCCCACAGTGTTTGTCATTACCATCTCTAATGAAAGTTTATTCCAAGAATCAACCACCCTTTCTGTAAAGAAGTGCTTCCGCAAATTACTCCTGAATCCACAGTGATTGTATTCTTAAAGTGGAAGCTTGATACTAGAATGCTGCAATGCATGCTGGTATCAGGTTCACTGGTCACTCAGGAATGAGACCAGCGATACCCAAAAAACTGCCCCATAGTAATGTGAACAGCCAGTCACAGTGATCACATGTCAAGAATGCTAACTGCGCTCAAAGTAAAAAATGAGTGGGGCCAGATTAGCATAAGTATTCCAAATTGAAAGTAAAAAGATAGCACGTGAGCGAAAGGCTTAGACACGCTAACTTCAGGACTTCTGACATCATGACCGCTCTTACTCCTTCTCCCCATAGATTTCTATGGGACACGCTAAAAAAAGCCTTTTCTTATATACATACATGCATTGGAGCCCTTTCCAGTCAAACACTTTGCCATATACCATATCCCTTTTTAACTCTTAATACCTTTTAATCAATATTAAAATTATATATTTTTACATTAGGGACATAAAACGCCCAAAAAATATTTCATGAATTAGTGCTTACAATTTTACAATTTTAAACAACTTTCCAATTTACTTCTATTATCAAATTTTCTTCGATTTCTTGTTATTCTTTGTTGAAAAGCAGGAAGATAGTCTCATTAGTGTGCACATGTCTGCAGCACTATACAGTATGGCAGCAGTTTTGAAACAATGTTATACATTAGCAAGAACACTAGATGGCAGCACAATTTTCTGTCATGTAGTGCCTCAGGTATGTGCATGCTACCTACCTAGGTATCTCTTCAACAAAGAATAACATGAGTACAAAGCAAATTTGATAATAGAAAGAAATTATTATTTTTTTTAAATTGTATTCTCTATCTGAATAATGAAAGAAATTTTTTGGGTTTCATGTCCCTTTAAATAGTGTATTTATGAGAGCAATACTTTATTTTAATATGTTTTTGATGTGTTTTGGAAAGAATTTGTTTTAACCCTTAAACTTTACTTCAGATCTCAAGTCACGCTAAATATTCTAGTGTAGTTTCGGCTTTCGCTCAAGCTCAACTGATAATGTTGAACTTGTAATATGAGCACTATTTAGCACGGTTGCAATATCCATTGAAAGTAATGACTGCACTAGAGCTATGTTGACCACGCTAACCCTTCTCTGGTAAATGAAATTTACCATGGATATGAAGTATCAAGTTACGCGCTGTTAGTGAAGTCCATCAATATTAGTCCTGTGCTATCCTTAGCGCACCACTAGTCCTAAGTATCAAAATACCTCTAGGTATATATCCAGGAATGTCTAAATTTTACAAATATTTACTTTTGTGTAGCAGTTTTGAACCAATAATTCCATCTTTGTAATATTTGGCCTATAATTCCTAAGAAAAATACTTGAAGACCTAGACATACAGGTATTTCTAAAATTAGCACAGCATAATGAATCTATTTCGTGCAGGACCTGCATTTAATCTGAGGTCTAGTGCGGGTAAAAGGCTCACAGAGGGGCTGCAAGACCTGAGGTCTGGTTTGGGTATATAGCTTTCCAGAGGGGCTGCAGGATCTTAGGTCTGATCTGAGGTCTGGTGTAGGTATATGGCTGATAGAGGGGCTGCAAGGCCTGAGGTCTAGTGTGGGTATATAGCTTTCCAGAGGGGCTGCAGGATCTTAGGTCTGATCTGAGGTCTGGTGTAGGTATATGGCTGATAGAGGGGCTGCAGGACCTGAGGTCTGGTGTGGGTATATAGCTTTCCAGAGGGGCTGCAGGATCTTAGGTCTGATCTGAGGTCTGGTGTAGGTATATGGCTGACAGAGGGGCTGCAAAACCTGAGGTCTGGTGTGGGTATATAGCTTTCCATAGGGGCTGCAGGATCTTAGGTCTGATCTGAGGTCTGGTGTAGGTATATGGCTGATAGAGGGGCTGCAAGACCTGAGGTCTAGTGTGGGTATATAGCTTTCCAGAGGTGCTGCAGGATGTGAGGTCTGATCTGAGATCTGGTGTAGGTATATGGCTGACAGAGGGGCTGCAGGACCTGAGGTCTGGTGTGGGTATATAGGTTTCCAGAGGGGCTGCAGGATCTGAGGTCTGATCTGAGATCTGGTGTAGGTATATGGCTGACAGAGGGGCTGCAGGACCTGAGGTCTGGTGTGGGTATATAGCTTTCCAGAGGGGCTGCAGGATCTGAGGTCTGATCTGAGATCTGGTGTAGGTATATGGCTGACAGAGGGGCTGCAGGACCTGAGGTCTGGTGTGGGTATATAGCTTTCCAGAAGGGCTGCAGGAACTGAGGTCTGATCTGAGGTCTGATGAAGGTACGTGGCTGAGAGAGAGGCTTCAGAAACAGGTGCCTGCTCTTCAAGCATTATTCATGAATAGAAAAATGAACAGTCAAATGTATTTGTTCAACACCCATGAAAAGTTTGCACTATTATATCAATTATTTTACATATAAAGGTCAAAATTTTAAGATGAAAACATTTAATAGAAATAAATAAGTTATTTATACACAAAGTAACTTTTTTAATTTGTTGAATTTAAAATAGATTTGAAAAAAAAGTCTAACAGTATAAAAAAAATGCTCATCTCTCTCTCTCTCTCTCTCTCTCTCTCTCTCTCTCTCTCTCTCTCTCTCTCTCTCTCTCTCTCAATAAAAGTGTGTTACTGACCATCAACAGGGATGTGGGAGTTGTTCTGATCAGCCAGTGAGCAATTTGTACCTAGGGATGCATTGGGAACAACTACACATTTTCTGTTTCAATATCAGTTTAAACAGGTTTAACATCTTTTTATGCAAAATAAAGCTAAATACATAAATACATAATATGCATCATTACTATTCTGCCATATTCATGAGGATTTTTTGTTTGGGTTAAATGCCCATTTAAAGGAATAGACATGCTTTGTACAACCGAGATGCAGCTTACACAGCAGGATAGAAACCCTATTTTGATATAAAATGTTTCATCAAGTTCACAGTAAGTGGTAATGTTTTACCTGAAGATTGTGTTAAATCTGTTTCCTTTTTTTTTTAGACATTAGAGAATTGCTTTTTGCTCCATCTCTGCATGGTTATCTCTCCTTGTAGTGTTTCCAACCATTTGTGCCTTGGGATAAAGTCAATCAAAATTGTAATACTTTTAGTATTTTTCTTTACCAAAGGATATTATTCAACATAGTTGCAGAAGCAACATATTATCAATGATATAATGTTCATAATAAGTATTAATAATGGGCATTTAAGTCCATACTTTCTGAATTGTAACCATTTCCCAAGTCAGTGTTACTTAACAGAAAAGTTATATACCACTTATTTTTTTTAACATTAGGAATTTTGGTCAAACGTGAACCAATTTGTTTAGCTACACAATATCCTTACAAGCCTTTTGCTGACTTCATTCTGAAAGAGACATTACGTTATGGCGGTATTTGGTTTGTTGTAGTTTGATGAGAGGTAGTCAAGAAAAAGTACTAGGTTGGTTATTATAGCTTTATAAGCTTTATTTCAGGAATATATATATATATATATATATATATATATATATATATATATATATATATATATATGTGTTCATTAGTATAAGCAGATTGGGGCCAATGAGTAAGTATACCCAAATTCAATGCTGCTTGAATTACACACAAGGAAGGTGGCAAAATGAAAAAAGTAGAAGAGAGTCTGAGTGGCATAGATCCTTAGCAGTTCACATGAAACACATAGGATCTAAGCCATTCAGGCTCTTTCCACTGTGGGAGCTGTGCCTTAATTTTTTAACTGGTATGAAATAAGCTGTTCTTTTACTTTTTTCATTTTGCCGCCTTTCTTGTGTGTAATTCAAGCAGCATTAAAGGGACACTCAATCAAAATTAAACTTTCATTATTCAGATAGAGCATGCCATTTTAAACAACTTTCCAATTTACTTCCACTAACAAAATGTGCACAGTCTTTTTATATTTAAACTTTTTCAGTCACCAGCTCCTACTAAGCATGTGCAAGAATAAGTGTGTATGCATTTGTAAATGGCTGATGGCTGTCACATGGTACGTGTATGCATTTGTAATTGGCTGATGGCTGTCACATGGTACAGGGGGAGTGGAAAAAGACATAACTTTTAAAATTGTCAGAAAAAAATCTTCTAATTATTTGAAGTTCAGACTAAGTGCTATTGCATTGTCTTGTTATCTTGCATTTGTTGATTATGCAAATCTACTGTGTTGACTGGTCCTTTAAATTTGCATATATCGTTTTTTGAGAGGGCCGTGATGATTGGTCCAGCAAGCAGATTTATACCCCATAGAATCCAGCAGGGAGCACACACACATCAGGGTTACTACATGGAATAACCTGGATGCAATAATCAAAGCTGAATAAGGATGTGATTTGGCCTCCGAATGGTTTAACTACTGTGGTCCGGTGAGTAAGCTGAAAGATTCAGGGCCAGTATAAGCAAAATATGGCCAATGGTAATGTAAGGCTTTAGAGTCATTTATTATAAGAAGAATATGATCAATGATATGTATAACATGTAAAATATATACAGAGTTAGGGCAATCATTACATATAACGGGTAAGGCTATCGGGTCACGCATAGTATGGCTAATGGTTAGGTATAACAGGTAAGGCCTCAGAGTCATTATAAGCAGGTTTAAGCAGAGTATGGTTAATGGTAACATATAATGGTTAAGATCATATGGTGAGGTATAAGCAGAATATGGTGAATATGAATAATAAGATATAACAGGTAAGGCATCAAGGTCAGATATATGAAGAGTATGGTTAATGGTAAGGCAAACAGGTAAGGCCTCAAGGTCAGATATATGGAGAGTATGGTTAATGCTAAGGTATAACAGGTAAGGCCTCAGGGTCAGATATATGGAGAGTATGATTAATGGTAAGGTATAACAGGTACGGCCTCAGGGTCAGATATATGAAGAGTATGGTTAATGGTAAGGTATAACAGGTACGGCCTCAGGGTCAGATATATGAAGAGTATGGTTATTGGTAAGGCAAACAGGTAAGGCCTCAAGGTCAGATATATGAAGAGTATGGTTAATGGTAAGGTATAACAGGTAAGGCCTCATGGTCAGATATATGAAGAGTATGGTTATTGGTAAGGCAAACAGGTAAGGCCTCAAGGTCAGATATATGGAGAGTATGGTTAATGGTAAGGTATAACAGGTAAGGCCTCAGGGTCAGATATATGAAGAGTATGGTTATTGGTAAGGCAAACAGGTAAGGCCTCAAGGTCAGATATATGGAGAGTATGGTTAATGGTAAGGTATAACAGGTAAGGCCTCAGGGTCAGATATATGAAGAGTATGGTTATTGGTAAGGCAAACAGGTAAGGCCTCAAGGTCAGATATATGGAGAGTATGGTTAATGGTAAGGCAAACAGTTAAGGCCTCAAGGTCACATATATGGAGAGTATGGTTAATGGTAAGGTATAACAGGTAAGGCCTCAGGGTCAGATATATGAAGAGTATGGTTATTGGTAAGGTATA
Source organism: Bombina bombina (assembly GCF_027579735.1). Lineage (NCBI taxonomy): Eukaryota > Metazoa > Chordata > Amphibia > Anura > Bombinatoridae > Bombina > Bombina bombina. Next base: position 189,378,031 of record NC_069503.1, on the reverse strand, counting down.
ACAGGTAAGGCCTCAGGGTCAGATATATGAAGAGTATGGTTAATGGTAAGGCAAACAGTTAAGGCCTCAAGGTCACCTATATGAAGAGTATGGTTAAGGGTAAGGTATAACAGGTAAGGCTTCAGGGTCAGATATAAGAAGATTATAGCTAATGGTACAGTATAATATGTAATGCCCCAAGGTCATATATAATAAGAGTACGGTTAATAGTAAGGTCTAATAGGTAAGGTCTCAGGGTCACATAGAAGAAGAGTATGGTTAATAGTAAGGTATAACAGGTAATGCGTCATGGTCAAGTATAGGTATGATCAGAACAGAGGGCATCCTCTTAGCACTCCCATATATCCTGATATAAGGGGTTGAACACTTAACTTTACATAAGTGTATTAGGGAAAGTCATAATAATAACTTATCAATATTATCAGTATTCAGTTAAAAAGTGAAAACGTTACACCAACTTTAAAATTAGACATAGAGGAAATATTCAGAGAAACTATCTGTCCCAGTTTGACGTTTAATTCAAAGGAAAATATAATCTACTCCATAATATCAGTAGATATACTTCCAAGGGAAAACACTGAAGTTTGACCCTGCAACCTGCTAAAAATATTTAGTAAAATACCCTTAGGCTAATGTCCCTTGATAGAAAATCAACCCATAAAGAACAGATCCGTATGAACTGCCTGCTAGTGAATAAAAGTATGACCAACTGGCCACTAATCCTGAATTTAAGAAGCCATATAAACCAAGGTGGAAGCATTTTAATATTTTATGTACAGATCCCTGAAACTATGTACTTTGTAGGTCAGGTTGAGAATGTTTAATTTAATTTTGCTGTGAATTGGGAGCCAGTGAAAGGACTCATAGAGAGGGGCAGCAGAAATAGAGCCGTGGGAAAGGTGGATTAGCCTGTCAGAGGCATATAGGATGGATTGAAGGGGGGAGAGGCAGGACAGCAGAAGGCCAGTTAGTAGATTATTGCAGTAGTCAAGTCAGGAATTTTCTAGGGAGTGGATTAGTTGCTTTATGGTGTCAGCGCTCAGAAACGGATGAATTTTGGAGACATTGCGTAGGTGGTTACAGCAGGATAAAGAGAGCAATTGGATGTAGAAAGGGATAGGTTGAAGATGTGAATAAGAGCTGGAGTAAGGGAAGGTATTAGATTTGAAGGGATAGGGTCAAGCTGGCAGGTAGTGAGGCGTGAGGAAGACAATAACAAACCCTATTCATTCTCAGTGGCTGCAGGGAAGATACAGAGAGTTTCAGAGGGGGTGACAGGGGGTTAAGATGGAAGATTGCAGGCTTGTGTTGGGATGTTGCTTCGGTTTTTATGCGTTTTGTTTAAAATAGTCTTTCAGGTCTTGAGCATTAAAGGCAGATGAAGGGCAGGTGGGTAGAGGAGAGAGCTGAAAGTAGAGAAGAAACATTAAGGGTTTGAGGAGTGGGTAGATATAAGTGAATAGTAGGTTTGCTTGGTCAAGTGAAAGGCAGATGTGTAAGAATGAAGAATAAACTTATAGTGGATGAAATCAGGTTCAGAGCGAGATTTCTTCCAGGTATTCTCAACAGTGCGGGAGCATTTTTACAGGCAGCACATTTGAGTTTTAAGATAAATAAGGCCACAGGGCCAGATGCTATACATTCACGGGTAACCAAGGAGCTTAGAGTAGAAATAGATTTTTAGTATTCCATGATTCTTTCTTTTGTGGAGCAGATATGGTGCCCATATTTAAAAAGGGGCCAAAAGATTAGATAGGAAATTACTGACCTGTGAGCTAACATCGGTGGTGGAGAAATTATTTCAAGATAACCTAATTGCATTCTTTGAGGATGTTATTAAAATAATAGACAAGGGTGTTGCAGTAGATGTGATTTTTTTAGATTTTGCAAAAAAGCATTTGATGCAGTTCCACATAGAAGATTATGGTGCAAACTGAGCTTTTGCTTGTATTGAAAACTGGCTAGTTCAGAAACTTGCTGTTAGTAGAAAATTCTCAAGTTGGCAAAAGTAAGTTGAGTCCCTCAGGGTTTTGTCATGGGACCACTTCTCTTTAATCTGTAAATTAATAATCTTGAAAGGGACCTCAAAAATCAGGTGTCAATGTTTGCTGATGATACAAAATTAATGAAGGTAGAGTCTGAACTAGACATGTGCACGGGCAAACATTTCAGAAAATACTTCTCATTTTGAATATTCAGCGCCGTGCTTTTTGTTATTAAACTAAACAAATACTGACCATTTGGGGAACATTTGCATTAATTTTTGTTAAATTAATATACACGTTCCACTGCTACAGGTTCAACTGATGTGGCTAAAATACTTACCTAAGTGTACTGAAGAGCCGCAACCTGCTCCTCTTATTCACAGAACCCTGGTCGTGCTAACAGGAGGCTTAGTGCAGCGGCAAATAGAACCTGCACTAAAGGAGCTATCATTCTTTTAAAGGTAATGAATAAATACTGAATGAATACTGCCGAATTCTGCATTATTTCTTTATTTTCTTTCAGTTTTGTGCTGCCTGCTTTTGGATATTCATCTTGATAAAATGAGACGCATAAACATATACATATATATTTATATACACTAAGACTCAGCTATGCTAACTGCCTAACCACATGGTTTTGTATCTCTACATACTTTTTTAAGGAATAAAGTGATCTGTTTTTATTATCACTTTGGCTTCGTTTTTGGAACTTTCTTTCTTTATTATATTTATATACACATATTAACACATAAATATATATGTATCTACATTGCGGTCTATGGGTACACACAGACCGGAATGAAAAGGCACTCCCATCAACTTTAGACCCCAAAAACCGCCCAGTGCAGTTTTTAATTAAAAAAAAAATGATATATATATAATTAAAAACTATAATGCCCTCTTTTATAAGGGCATTTGGGGCACTTTTAAAAAATTAACGAGGGATCTTATCTCTGGTTAATTTTCTGAGCACTTATTGCTACCGCAAGCTTGCGGTAGCAATAACCAGCCACCACGTTAATTTAGCGCTCCACTTGTAATCTAGCCAAAGTTACTTATATTTTGGTAGCAAAAATAAACATGCAAATTATACTCTTATTCGGGTTGAGTTAGGGACAACTGGAGTATTCTCTTCACAACTTTCCCTTGTAAGGTACTATTTACTGAAAGCAGAGTAATCAGATATGTATTAACAGCAGAATTTAATTCTTAACGTGCGCCCCTGCTAAATTCACTCACCCCAGCAAAGTTTCCCTGTCAGCGAGCTCAATCTATGAGATACATCTCGCAACTTGCATGGACACCCCCTCTTTTTTAGATAATTCCCTGAGGGCAGCTCCTGTAAATTGTCTCCCATAGATGGAGTTCACTGAAAGGGAAACTTTGTTGGGGTGAGTGACATTAGGAGGGAGACATCTCACAACTCGCAGGGACACCCCATCTTTTTTATAGAATTCCCTGAGGGAAGCTCCTGTGAGTATCAGCAGGGTTTTCATGCCTGGCCCATAGAAGTTTTAAACATCAGGTGAAGTTTTACTCATTGGGCTACTAAGAATATGATTACGACAGTGTTCATTTTCCCCTTCCTTAAATTGATATATATTGAAACTCTGGCTTTCCCTTCGGACAGTTTTTCTTCTGTATAATGAAAATGCTTTAATCTTTTACTACCACTAGATGGCATTCACATATCATTTACAAAGTTTGTCGAGTTGCAAGTTTGTTAGCTTTTATTTTGCGGTGATATTTATCTAGTATAGCACATGTAAGTAAAAAGATCTATCTCCATTGGGTCTGAAAAAAAAGTATTGCAACTTTTGCAGCATCTATCTTTAAAGCTTTGATATTCACGGCCTGGATTTTAAGATTCCAGATTTTTATAACAGCTGTTTATTTTCAGTTTTAAATGAATCCCAGAGAATAAGACTCTGTTCCTTGTTTACATTCACCTAGATTACAAGTTTTGCGTTGCGGCTTGTAACGCTGAAAATATGGCATTTTCAGCGTTAATACAGCACCACAGCCATTACAAGTGTTGTGGGTATTGGTTTACCGCAAGCCTTTTATCCTGTAACGCAATGTCAGTCCCGCACATGTAAAAATTACGTTTTTTCATGGGATTCCCATAGCGCCGGTATTACGAGTTTTGCGTTCTGGCTAAAAAGTGAGCGTTACAGCCTAAAACGACAAGATCCGTACCGCAATCTAAAGTCAGTAGTTATGAGTGTAACGCTACAAAGCTGTAACATAAAACTCATAACTAATGTGTTACAAAGTACACTAAACACCAATAAACTACCCATTAACCCCTAAACCGAGGCCCTCCCGCATCGCAAATACTATAATAAATTTATTAACCCCTAATCTGCCGGTCCCGACATCACCGCCACTAATTTTTTTTTATTAACCCCTATTCCGCCGCTCCCTGACATTGTCGCCACTATAATAAACTTATTAACCCCTAAACCACCGCCCTCCTGCATCGCATAAACACTATTGAAATATTATTAACCCCTAATCTGCCTCCCGCCCACACCGCCGCTATCATAAACCTATTAACACCTAAACCGCTAGCCCCCCATAACGAAATGTACTAAAATAAACTATTAACCCTTTAACCAAAAGCCCCCCAAACCAAAATAAACTTATTTAAACTAGTAACCCTAAACCTAACAACCCGCTAACTTTATATTAAAATTACAATTTCCCTAGCTTAAATTCAATTAAAACTTACCTGTCAAATTAAAAAAAAAATTTAAACTAACAATTAAACTATTATAATTATTAAACTAAAATTAAACTAACTACCAAATAAATAAAACTAGACTACCAATAAAAAAATCCTAACACTACTCTAGAAATTACAAAAAGTATCTAACTTTTTGGTTATTTATCGTGTGCACGCAAACTGGCAAATTTAAATAAGCGCTCCACTTGTAACCTAGCCCTTAATAACTTTGCTTTCCAGCACAATGAATTTTGGCTTAATCAAATTTAAGAAGTTGTGGACTAAAATAGCAGCTTAAAAATACCAAAGCGGATGGTGGGACCAGAGAAAAAACACGTCATAATAAAATGTTATAAGAAACATTGGGGACCAGGTTAACAGCAGTTAAAAAGAATGGGAAAAAAAAGATAAAAGCGATAAACGGTATAATTTAAAGTGAGCCATGGCCTAATGCCAAGCTTTAAATAGAAAAAAAAAAACAGTTAAAGGCATTGAAAGGTCAACATTGAACTGTGCGTGGATGTATATGAGTGTGACATAGAAGCACCATTGTAACAGGCTTAGCAGAAATGCTTCTGATGTTCAGCTGTGCTTATGCTGTAAAGGGCCTGTGCCTCAGTATTCAAACACTACACTTTCTAATAAAACTTATTACTGTTTTTTAGCGGCATATACACATATGTTGTGAGTGCCGTGCACCAGTAATCAAATAACATGGCAGTGGTTTGTATTGCTATTATGAAGACAATTAGTGCCATACATGTCACTGCTGACTCTCTGAGAAGGAGTAGTGTTGGAAAACTGATGCACAGGCCCTCAAAGCAGTAAAAACAGTAATACATTTTACTATAAGCAGTTTTCCTGCGATCGCAGAATGAAAAGCTCCGTAACACAGCCCCATTAATGTCTATAGGGAAAAAAGTTACGTTTAAACCTAACACCCTAACATAAACCCCAAGTCTAAACACCCCTAATCTGCTGCCCCCGACATCACCGACACCTACATAATGTTATTAACCCCTAATCTGCCACTCTCGATATCGCCGACACTACATAATGTTTTAACCCCTAATCTGCTGCTCCCGATATCAACGCCACTATACTAAAGTTATTAACCCCTATTCCCCCGCATCCCAACATCGCCCACACTATAAAAAATATATTAACCCCTATCCCGCTGCCACCACTAAATAAAGCTATTAACCCATAAACCTCTGGCATCCCACATCTCTACCACTAAATAAACCTATTAACCCCTAAATCACCAGCCCCCCACATCACAACAACCTAAATTAAACTATTAACCCCTAAATCTAACCCTAAACCTAACCCTAAATCTAAACCTATCTCTTACCCTTACTTACATAATTAAAATAGAGCTAAATTAAAGTTACAATTATTAACTAAATAATATCAATTTAAAACTAAATACATACTGTGAAATAAAATTTAAGCTAGCTACAATATAACTAATAGTTATAAACTTACCTGTGAAATAAAACCTAAGCTGCCTTACACTAAAACCTAACATTACAAAAAATAAAAAACACTAAAATTACAAAAAATAAAAAAACTACCATTACAAAAAATAACAAACAAAATTATCCAAAACAATAAAATGTATTCCTATTCTAATACCCTGTTTAAAAAAAAAACACTCCAAAATAAAAAACCCTAATCTATAAGCTACCAAGGGCCCTTAAAGGGACATTTTGTAGGGCATTGCCCTAAAGAAAGCAGCTCTTTTTCTACAAAAGAAAAACATACACCCCTAACAGTATACAAACCCCCACCCCCCAAACCCATAAAATAAAAATAAAGTAAAACCTAATCTAACCTTTGCCCTGAAAAGGGCATTTGTATGGGCATTGCCCTTAAAAGGGAATTCAGCTCATTTGCTGTCCATTACAAATAAAAAATGTCTATTCTAAAAAGAAAAACCCACCCCAAAACGAAAAAAACATTACACAAAATAACAAATGAATTATCCAAAATAATAACAATTATTCCTATTCTAATACCCATTTAAAAAGAAAAAAACACCCAAAAATAAAAGAAAACTAATCTCTAATAAACTACCCATTGCCCTGAAAATGGCATTTGTATGGGCATTGCCCTTAAAAAGGGCATTCAGCTCTTTTTCTTGCCCTTAAAAGGGCATTCAGCTCTTTTAAGAACTGCCCAAACCCTAATCTAAAAAAAACCCCACCCCCAAAAACCTTAACTAACCCCTCTCTTTAGGTACTCACAGTTGCTGAAGTCCCGCTTGAATGATCTTCATCCTGGCGGCTCCATCTTCATCCAGACGGCTCCATCTTCATCCATCGCGGTACCAGCATCTACTTCATTTCATTACTGTTCAGTGGATAACTTAAAAGAAAATGGTATCAAAAATTGCTCTCTTCATTGTAGAGGTGGGGCTATAGATAAACTACTGCTTAGAAAAGAAGCAGCATGGATATACAAATTAAATACCCTGTCTCCAAAAGGTCTTAATGAGAAATTAGAATTTGCTCCTTTCCTGCTAAAATGGTAAAAGTTTCTGTCTGGGATCACAAAAAAGCAGCTTTTTTTCTATATTATAAAGGATTATGAATTGTATATTGGTATTTGATAAACTGTAGAAAGAAATTGCTTCCATGAATGTATTGATGTATTCATAATATGTACCAATGTTTAAAACTAAAAGAGAGTTTTATACTTAACGCTTATATATTTTTTAAATGGTATTTATTGTTCTTTAAGGGTCTGCAGTGGTAAATATATTACATTTTCTATAATACAGTTGTTGGCTTCCGGTTTTTGCTTGACACGGGAAGTGACGTGCACCTCCTGTCTCCCACATGTTGCTGATCAAACTCAAAAGGTATCAATCATCACTTGAACCACTTGCACGCCACATAGGGGTACCACCAGACCCTACCAAATGTAGTGAAAGTCCAAAAGATATGACAGCAATAAGTGGTTTTCAAATGGTCTTTATTGGAGCACAACAAGCAAAGCAGCGACGTTTCGGGAGCTTCCTCCCTTTGTCAAGCAAAACTCCCGAAACGTTGCTGCTTTGCTTGTTGTGCTCCAATAAAGACCATTTGAAAACCACTTATTGCTGCCATATCTTTTGGACTTTCCCACATGTTGCTGCACAGATCACCAAATTTACTACGAGGCCTGGGGAAGAATGGGCCCACGCATTACCTTGCAGCCAGCATAGCGGGCTGCAGAGCAGCCGTACAGTGAGCAAGTGCAGTTTGGTCCATCTGGAAGAGGGCAACGCCAATCCCGAGCGCTCCAGTAAGTCCAGTGGCGTGGTTAGTGTGAGGTGCCTGGGACAGGAAAAGGAGCATCGAGCCAGAACAGAGCTTGAGCCATGAGCCATGAAACATAGGCAAGAAGTCTGATTGCCACAGACGAAGATCATCTATCCTCGCCTCTAATTAAGGAAATCCCCATGCAGTCACCACAAGATCTTCAGGGGACCTATTGTATAAGTCAGAGCTCCCAAGTAAATCCGGAAGTGTGGCAAAAGAAGAAGACAAAAAGGGAGACGTGAGTAGCCATTGGTATAATGGTTTAATATTCTTTACATGCTATTTGCCTAAACAAAAAAATGGAAATCATTAGAGTTCATTTCTGCCAGCCTTGGCGGATTATTGGCAACATGGTAGAGCTCAGTGAAGAGTCCTGATTTGTCCCCCTGTTTATAAGTTGCAGTTACTGGTGAGACAGAAGGCTGTGGGAATTACAAGGATAAAGTCCATTGGAGAGGGAGGAGATAATAATTAAAAGAGAAAAAGGAACTTACAGTTATTTCCTGAAAAGCTATCATTTTTCTATTGGAGCTGTTGCTGGGAAGCTAAAGCTATATCAACCATATTGCAACACATCAAGGGAGCTCTCAAAGTTACATCATTGTGACATGAAAGGGAAAGTCTACCAATTTACTTTTATCAACAATTTTGCTTTGTTCTCTTGGTATTCTAGCTGAAAGCAAACCTAGGAAGGCTCATATGATAATTTCTAAGCCCTTGAAGGCCACCTCTATTCTATTTACTTTTCACAGCAGGGGAGAGCAAGCTCATGTAGGACATATAGATAGCATTGTGATCACGCTCGTGGCTAGTGGCAGACACTGCACTAATTGGCTAAAATGCAAGTCAATAGATAATAACTAAAAGTCATGTGATTAGGGGCGGTCAGAAGATGCTTAGATACAAGTTAGTCACAGAAGTAAAAAGTGTATTAATATAACAGTGTTGGTTTTGCAAAACTGGAGAATGGGTAATAAAGGGATTATCTATCTTTTTAAACAGCAAACATTCTGGTGTTGACTGTCCCTTTAATATATGTTTTACCTATGGGATTACCTTGTATCTAGAAACCTTCTTCCAGCCCCCTGATCACATGACTTGTGACTGTTTATTATCTATTGTCTTAAATTTAGCATTGTTTTGTGCCAAATCTTAAAGGGAAACTCAGGTCAAATTAAATTTTCATGATTCAGATACGGCATGTAATTTTAAACAACTTTCCAATTTACTTCCATTAAAAAAATGCGCACAATCTTTAATATTTACACTTTTTGAGTCACCAGCTCCTACTGAGCATGTGCAAGAATTCACAGACTATACGTATATGCATTTGTGATTGGCTAATTGCTATCACATGGTACAGGAGTAATGGAAATATACATAACTTTGAAATTTGTTAGAGAAAAATCTACTACTCATTTGAAATTCAGAGTAAATGCTATTGTATTGTATTGTTATTTTGCATTTGTTGATTATGCAAATCTACTGTGTTTACTGGTCCTTTAAATAACCCCCTGTGCCTGTACACAGTGTTATCTATATAGCCCACATGTACTTTCTGTCTCTTTGTGTTGAAAAGAGATTTAAAAAGCCTGTGATAAGAGGCAGCCCTCAAAGGCTTAGAAATTAGCATATGAGCCTACCTATGTTTAGTTTAAACTAAGAATACCAAGAGAAAAAAGCAAATTTGATGATAAAAGTAAATTGGAAAGTTGATTAAAATTAAAAGTCCTATCTGAATAATGAAAGTTTAATTTATACTAGACTGTCCCTTTAAATAATTTTCCCAAGCAAGGAACAGCTAAGGTTGTTTAACATAAATTTGACAGAACATTTAATCTAAGACCCAGATAAATCTTTATTTGTTGTGATACTTAAAGGGACAGTACACTGTAAAATTGTTTTTCCATTAATGTATTTTCCGTGACTTGTTATACCAACTGCAGAGTATAAAATATTTGAGAAATTCCATTTTCATGCTTATTTGTGTATATGAAGTAGCTGATTTTGTGCTTTGAAACCACAGCCTATTACAATGTGTTGAACTTAAAGGTGATATCAGATCTCATTATGTTCTAAGTTTGTGTACACACACTTGCTTCCTTATCTTTTATAACAACCAACACTCACTCATACATCAAACTCTAAATGGCAGCAGTAATGGATCCTATGGGATATTTAATGACAGTGATTTCGTTGTGTTCCAAGACAATTATAATCAGCAAGCACTATGTTATAGAATAATCTCCAGTGGTGCAACACAATGGTAGGTTTGTATAATCAATTCAATAACGTATTATCATTGAAAAAAACGGCATCCACTAACATATTATCATAAAAGATGTGGTATCCATTTTATCAGCGTGTGTTTATTCAGATATGTATCCTCCTAATATCATTAGAGATCAGTACTCGAACCACAATACACAGTCCCCACACCGGTATCAAAATGAATGATTTGATAATCACAATGAATAATTATTATTCCGGTCCTACTCACCGCAGGAAGGGCAAATTTCGATGTAAGTGGTGAATGATCCTGTCCGTGTCGATTTCTCCTGGTTGTCCACACACGCTGAACACACCTGCAAGTTAGCTCAGTGATTGCCTGCTAGGCAGGCTGTAGTTGCTTGGAAAGAAACACAGGTCATAGGTTGCAGCATTCGCCTCTCCTCAGCGTTTCCCTTGCGCTGTTATAATGCATAAGAATTCCAAAAGAGTTGTAGGAGGTGAATGCAGGCAGCACAACTTGGTTTTGTAAAAAGTAAAAATAAATTTTATTCAATCATTTAAAATTGATACAAGCACAGATACAAGTGTTACCCAAACACACAGGGGAAAAAGATTGCCTTCCGACGCGTTTCCTGCTCAAACTGAGTACTTCATCAGTTTGAGCAGGAAACGCGTCGGAAGGCAGTCTTTTTCCACTGTGTGTTTGGGTAACACTTGTATCTGTGTTTGCATCAATTTTAAATGATTGAATAAAATTTATTTTTACTTTTTACAAAACCAAGTTGTGCTGCCTGCATTCACCTCCTACAACTCTTTTGGAATCCTTATCTTTTATTTGGCTCGAACACCAAAGCTCAATACATAGAGAGAACAATGGAAAATGATCATTTTATTACTTAACTATCCTGCATCCCACTGAGACTGTAATCTCTTCTGCTGGCTGTGTATACTTAGGCTATTCAATAGCCTATACTCCAGTATTAATTTGTTCAGTATAGGTGGCGATACCACAGGCTAAATCAGCTATTTCAAATGCTGAAATAGGAGTAAAGGAGCTACTTGTAACCAATTTAATACACTCTAGCAGGTTAAAAGGATCATTGGGAATAATTTAAAGGGGAGAACATTTTTGGGTGAACTGTCGCTTTAACTGGCACACCAGTGAGTCAGAAAGGAAGGGGAAATCTGTCAGAGAAAAGAATATAATTTGCGTATGGAAAGAGTGTGTGTTAAAGTTTGAAGAACGCAATATGAAATAAAATGCAGCAGATCTGGGTGCTGATATTATGGCTGTGCCCTTTGGAATTAAAAAGCTGATGAATGGTTAAATAGCCTTGCTTGGAAGAGTTAGAAGTGTTTTAGGGTGTAATGTCTTTGTAAGGACTTTCTTCTGTGAAGTTTAAGTTGTAACCCTAAATATTTATATAGGGCTGAAATATTTGAAGTACAAATAGAGAGAAATATTTGTTTAGAGAGGTCACCAAGGAAATAATGTACACAGTGTAATATTTTGATAAATGTCTACTGATATCTAACTTTGGAACCCTAATAAGTCTCAACTGAAATCACTGGAACCATACATAGAGAGGAATAAAGCTGGCTAGATAGACGGTTAGGAAATTATTGTCTATGGTGGGATAACTTGTTCAATTTGTTTATACCAATGCTTAATTTTGAGATACGATAAGTTTTAATTGTTACCCCTGATAGCCATTACAGGTTACAGATAAAGAGAGAGTATGGGGACCGTTTCCCTAACAAATGTATCTTCCCAGTTGATACTCTCAGGCGGCAACTGCTCTTCCCAGTGCGTCTGCAAACGCACCCATAACATATATTGTATCCAAGGGTGGGAAAAGAAAATAGCGCTCCAAGCCCAAATGTATAAAATACAAATTTATTCCAAGATGTTTAAAAACATACAAAAGTAAAAAGTGGTCAGCACAAAAAATATATATATATTAAAAAAAAGAAAAAAGAACATTTTATTTTACGTGAAGAACATGAAATGAGAAATATGCATAACTATCTTGGTTTGAGCGCACTTGGTATAATGCGGTGTCAGGTTAGCATGCGAATGTTAGTTGTTTTTGTTGAGCAGCGCACACAAATAAGGTCTATGGAGAGAAGAAGTTAACGTGTTCGTGATATCTGAAGTCCTTAAGTTTGCTCACGCGCAAACCATTTACTTTCAATTTGTAATACACATGCTAACCCACCTAGTGTTTGCGAGTAAGGGAAAGCGCTAAATATAGCGCCACTTGTTATCTAACCCTTTTGTCCTCACAGAAACAATACACACCACTTCCATCTCTATGAGCAGGTATGGTGTTTCAAATCTTGTGCATGACCCTCACATCATATGTGCATAAGCCTCTGTAAAACAGTAATAACGTTTAGTAAAATGTGTAGTGTTTGAATACTAATGCCTAGTACTCTGCTTTGGTAAACTAGGTGCTAACATAGACTAATGAATATGCAGGGATAGGGTTTGTACAATACGTACATTATCCCCCCATTAAGTAGAAATCAGAACACAGCAAATACTAATACAGACAAATGAATAGACTTTAGATAAAACAGGCTAGAGGAAAACATGTTTATAGTTCATGGTATGTCAATCCTCATACATACTTTAAAAAACTGAAAATTATAGCTTTTCAAAATCCTCACAAGTTAAAAAATAAAATATGGTTAGATCATAGAAAAAATACATATACAGTGTTCTCCTCAGACAAGGTTGCCAACTGGGTGGGTTAAATGTAATACTTTCTAATATTATAATATCTTCTGCTATCCAAAGCACAAATTAATTACATAATTTAACATACATTTATATAATAGTAAGCATTTTATTTAATAATAATTATAGCAATAAACATTGGAAGATGTTTTAAATAAGCTAATTTTAACTTATTTTTGGTAAAAAAAAAGTGCTGTTTATTACTACAAACAAAATACTTGAAACAGATAATATTTATATGGCACAAGTAATCAGTATTTAGCATAGGATTTGCAAAAATAAATACATATTTCCATATGTTAATAAACAGGTGAACAAAATTATTAAAGGCATATGAAACACAAAATTTTGTATTTCATGATTCAGATAGATGATATTTTAAACAACTTTCTAATTTACTTCTATTATCAATTTTTATTTGTTCTATTGTTATCTTTTGTTGAAAAGCAAGGACCTATGCTTACGAGCTGGCCCATTTCTGGAGCACAATATGGCAGTAGTTTTGCAAGAAAGTTATCCATTTGCAAGAGCACTAGATAGCAGCACTATTTCATGACATGTAGTGCTCAATATGCCTACCTAGGTAGCTCTTCAACACTGAATATCATGTTATCTATGCAAATTTGATATTAGAAGTAAATTAAAATGTTATGCTCTGTCTGAATCAAACAAAAAACACACAGTACTGACAATTAAACTTTCTAGTTCGGTTGTATATATAATTATAACATTGTTTTAGAAAATATTATTGCCCATCTACATTTTAATACACTTGTAATAACTGATTCAGTTAATACAACTATTTCACTAAACTCTTTCTTAACCTGCACATGAACCCACTGATTTACCAAATACAAATTTAATTATTTGCTTGCCGATTGAAGCTAATCAGCTTAACCTGCTTCTGCCAAACATCATTCATCCGGATAACACAGGATTTGTTTAGGAAAGCAGGCGTTAGACAACACGAGCAACAACGTTAATTCCTCACCTCAACAGATACTGCTGTGTAATTTTATAAATGGTTGTCAATAAAGTTGTTTCATAGAATATATTGGTCTTTTAAAATAGACTTTCTTGCAAGGAAGTGATTGCTCTATTCAAATGTCAATGAAAATGTGCTCAATTAAAGGGACAACGTAGTGGAAAAAATTACATGTTTTTATTCTATTCCACTACAAGCTGTGGAACTTTGTGCTGGGTTTGAGCAGGAAACAGCGGGTAAGCAGTGGCAGTTGCAAGAGCCTGCCAATCACCATCTGTGTTCTGTTTGGTACTTGCAAAGTTTGCAGCATGTAAGCAAGACTTTATCTATCACCTAGATTATGAGTTTTGTTAGGTTTTTTAAATTTGTAATTTAGATATTTTAATTGGTAGTATTTTTTATTTTATTAGATTAGTTATGTTAGGTTAATTTATAGTTTAATGTTAGGTTTATATTTATTTAACAGGTAAGTTTTTATTTATTTTAATAGTTATATTGTAATTTTAATTTAAAGTTAGGGGGGTGTTAGGTTTAGGGGTTAATAGGTTTATTTAGTGACGGAAATGTGTGAGACCGGTGGTTTAGGGGTTAATAACTTAATTATAGTGGCGGCGATGTCGGGGAGCGGCAGAATGGGGTTAATAACTTTTATTAGTGGCGGCGATGCCGGGAGCGGCAGATTAGGGGTTAATAACTTTATTTAGATGTCGGAAATGTTGGGGCGGCAGATTAGGGATTAATAACTTTATTTAGGTGTCAGCGATGTCGGGGGCAGCAGATTAGGGGTGTTTAGATTTGGAGTTTATGCTAGGGTGACATCAATGGGGTTGCGTTACGGAGATTTTTCATTCCGCACTTCAGGTGTTTTTTTTCTAACACTCTCTCCCCATTGATATCTATGGGGGAAAGCGTGCACAAGCACATCAAATCAGCCCTTGCATGTTGTTGTGCGGTATGGAGCTTAACGCAACCATATCTCAATCACAAGGAGGCTTTTTAGTAACTCGTAATGTTAGCTCTATGGAGGGTGAAATAGCGCAACTTTTGTTGTGTTCGTTTCACACCCTGTTAAGCGCAAAACTCGTAATCTAGGTGTATGTGTTTTACCTTTTAAGTAGAGGTTAAATACATAGGCCTAGATTAAAAGTAGAGCATAAAAATGTTAGCGCTATGGAACGCTACAGTCACTAGAACGTAATCCATGCTATTCCATTAATTCTCATAGTACAAGTTGAGAGTAAAATATTTTTGCTCAAGCAAAAACCTAGGCGTGCTAACTGAAGGTCAGAGAGTGCAGGTGTGCTAAATCAGTCACATAAGAGACTTTTATGGGGTTCACTATAGCTCGAGCACTTAGCCTAAAAAGAGCTAACCTGAAGGTCAAATGCAGTTCTTCACTAATAGTAAAATTATGCTGTTCTAGAAATATATCTGATTTAAAGCTACATGGTATATGACAAATTGTTGGACTGGGAATGGCTTAATGGTGTATATGTATGTGGGTAGATATATATGTGGATCTATGTATATTTGCATGCATGTATATGTATGAATATATATTTATGTATGTATATACACACACATATATAAATACACAATCACCACTGATATATCTAGAATTATGTTTTGTACTCCCAACCCAAAAACTGACTCAAGCAGTAACAGCTGGCACCAAAATTGTATCCGACTGGACTAAACTAAACAGGAAATAAAATATTGATAGCCTAAAATAAGTCCATTAAGTCCATAATATTATTCTACTTTCATAGAAAAACACTTAGCACTGTTCTGTAAAAGTTTTACATAATGCATAGTTTTCCCCCTTTATGTTTATTTTGTATTATTATTATTATACTTTATTTATAAAGTGCCAAGATATTCCGCAGTACTGTCCATGGGTACAATAAGTTTAAATAAAATAATGATACAAAACTTGTAAGAGACAAGACGAAATTTCAGAAACAAATACAGGAGGATTTGAGGGCCCTATTCCAGTGGGAATTTACAATCTAGAAGGGTAGAAGGATGAGACACAGTAGGTGAGGACCGCAAGGGTGAGAATGATGCTATTACAGAGTTAGCTGAAGGAAATTATTAGGTAGGTGGAATTAAGTTGTTACTGAGTTGGGTGGTAGGCCTCCTTGAACAAAAATGCCTTTAGGGAGCGTTTAAAAGAAGGCAGATTAGGAGAAAGTCTGACAGTGTGAGGGAGAGCATTCCAGAGGGTAGGTGCCGTACAAGAGAAGTCATGCAGTCAGCATGGGAAGAGGTGATAATCTTAGATACAAGGAGCAGGCCATTGTTGGATCTTAGTTGGTGTGTTAGAGTATATTTGTTGATGAGTGAGGACAGGCAGTGGGGATAGGTGTTGGTAAGGCCTTTGAAGGTCAGGGTGAGAATTTGTAATTTAATTCTGTTGTGAATGGGGAGCCAGTGAAGGGATTTGCAGAGAGCTGTGGCAGATACAGAGTGATGGGGAAGGTGGATTAGATTTCCAAAGGCATTTATTATGGATTGAAGGGGACAGAGGTAGGAAAGAGGAAAGTCAGTGACTAGGTTATTGCAGTAATTAAGTCGGGAAATTACAATGGCGTGGATTAATTGCTTTGCCGTGTTAGCGCTCAGAATAGGGTGAATTTTGGGAATATTAAGTAGGTGGTTGCAGCAGGATAAAGAGAGAGATTGGCTTTAGAGGAAGAAGGACAGGTTGTAGTCAAGAGTACCTCCGAGGCAGGTGACTTGGAGTGATGGAAAGATAGTGATGCCGTTGAAAACTTAGAAATCTGAGGGGGGATTAGAGGTTTAAAAGGAGCTCTAACATGTTAATATTTAGGTGGTGAGAGGCCATCCAGAAAGAAATGCCAGATAAACAGTCGCTGACATAATAAAAGGACAGTGGGAGAGCAGGGGTGGAGAGATAGATCTGGGTGTCATCTGCATAGAGGTGATATTTGAAGCCATAGCTGTTGATACATTTATGCAGTGAAGAAGTATACATGGAGAAGAGTAGAAGAACTAGGACAGAGCCTTCAGGTAACCAGACAGAGGAATTGAAGAGGAGAAATCGCCAGCAAATGACACAGAAAATGACCTGTGAGAAAGATAAGAGTGGATCCAAGAGAGCAGTGTCAAAGAGATCAAGAGAGCGGAGGGTCTGTAGGAGGAGGGGGTGATCAACTGTGTCGACGACAGCTGAAAGGTCAAGTAAGTTAACTATTTGCAATAGCTGTTTTTGGTCATTGGAACCACAACCTATTGTTCTGAAGAACATGCCCATTCAAATAGAGTGAGCCTACAAGAACAGTAGACCTCCTTTTTCTTATCTGGCTCTCTATACACCAAACCAATACTTAACATTTTCATTATGAGTGGTGTTTTTTTTGGCAAAACTAGCTGTTTCAGTTGCAGAAAGAAACCTCAAAATAAAGATCCCATACATTTCAAATTATCTAGTTTCCATAACAAGCCATTGGGAGCACATTGGGAGGGGGGGGGGGGGGTTCAGTGCAGTTCCACTTTTAGGGCTCTATCATTCCAATTATCCTATATTTTCTCCTAAAAGTTCTCATGAGAAATAATTCTCCTATTTATCATTCAAAAATACTCCTAAAATTGGGCAAGTTCAACTGTAAAATTCTCCTATTCTGTTCTAACTCTTCTTGGAGAACATGTTCTCCAAAAAAAGGGTTAAATTAGATCTTTTTAGTCGTATTTCATATAGTTCTCCTCATAATTCTCCTAGTTACAAATTTATCATTTATATTCTCCTGTGGAGGACTGAAAGTTCTCCTGCAAGTTCCTACCTTAAAGTTCTCCATAGCTAAAGTGGAGAACAGCATTATAAATCTATTCTCTACCAGTTGTAGAAGCAGTTACACACAAAAAAGGGCTCTACAAGGTGCAAAAATGATCTATAACTAAGCACAATAATAATGGTTATTGGAGTGCAATAATAATTTATGATGGAGTAAAAAAAATATATATAATGGAGCACCAAAATTATATCTATTGAGGCATAAAAATAAGATATAAAAAAGGGCTAGAATTAAAGCACTAAAACAATGAAAATGTAGATCTATTTTCATATATGAAAGTTTGTTGAAGAGGGGCGTTAACAACTAATACTAGGAAGGCTGTATAAAGATTTCTATTGGTTTATATATGATTGACATGGAGAATAGTTGCTTATTTTTAGTGATAAATAAGGAGAAGATACTAATCCGACTGGAGAAATTTATTATTAGTTCTCCCCAGCTCTCCTCAGCTCTCCCATGGAGAGAAAACAACTTTTTATGATAAATGTATATTGTGCGCCTCTCCTAAGGAGAGCTGTGGAGAACTGATAGGAGAACAGAAGGAAGAATTCCCCAAATGATTGATAAATAGAGCCCTTAAAAGATAAAATATATTTAACCTGAAAAATATAAATGTGAGGTGTAGAATAACCACTTTTAAAATGATTATTTTCTTTTGTTAACACACTATTTTATTTAGTGGAAAAAGTGGATAACAAAATGTATTTCAAGCTCTAAATAATGATAGTTCCATAAATCTGTGAAACTATAGTTATAATAATGTACTAAAATGACAGAAAAAAAATTGTCATCACTTAAAGGGACATTAAACACTAAATACATTTTATAATGCACAGTAAGTAATTTCCTGCCTCCCTCTACTCGTGGGGGCTGCCTGTGCTGACATGTTTGTACATGTGCAACAAATCTCCTACAGATAGCTGCAGTGTAACCTATTATTCCAAAATGGAGGCACTCGTAAATTAGAGGAAGGTGTATGACATGTGTTTAGTGTCTCTTTAAAGGGATATTAAACAGTATGAGATTGTAATACAAAAACATAATTTTAAATTACCTGATAAATTAATTTATTTCATGGTGGCGAGAGTCCACGATTTGTTACCTAAGGGATATACATTCCTATCAGGACGAGGCAAAGTTTCCCAAACCTCAAAGCCTATAAATACCCCACCCACCTCCCTCATATCTCAGTTTAACATATAGCCAAGAAGTGAGGTATAAAAAAGGAGTAAGAAAAAGCCATAAAAAAGGAACAGGAAAAAAGATGTCCTCTGTTAAAAAACAACCCAAAATAGGGAGAGGACCTTGTACACTCTTGCCACGATGAAAGAAATTAATTTATCAGGTAGAGTGCTTACATAAATTATGTTGTTTTCATATAGGTGGTGAGAGTCCACAATTTTTTACATATATGTGGAAGACCACGAGTAACAAAATAAAAAGGGAGGGATAAAATACAAACAGCTTTTTTTGCTGAAAATAAATCCAAATTAAAGTCTTTTAATAACTATAAAACCGAAAGAAATTTTTATAGGCCTCAGAATCAACGAGTGACCACTGCCTGAAGAACCTTTCTACCAAAAGCTGCTTCTGAAGAGGAAAAAACATGAAAATGAAGCTTCATTATTGAAAGCCGAAGATGTGGCAACTGATCTTGTAGAATGAGCAGTAATTCTCTGAGGCGGAAACCGAACCGATTCCAAATAAGCTTTGTGAATTAGAAGTTTTAACCAAGAGGCTAAAGAAATAGCAGAAGCTTTCTGATCCTTATGTGAACCAGAAAAAATGACAAATAAACTAGAAGTCTTTCTGAAATCTTTAGTGGCAGCAACATAATATTTCAAAGCTCTGACAACATCCAAAGACTGTAAAGATTTTTCTGTATCATTTTTAGGATTAGGACATAAAGAGGGAACAACAATGTCCCTGTTAATGTTGTTATAATTAACAACTTTTGGCAAAAAATTTAAAGTAGTCCGCAAAACTGCTTTATCTTGATGAAAAATCAAGTAAGGTGTTTCACAAGAAAGGGGGGATAATTCTAAAAACTATTCTAGCACAAGAGATAGCCAAAAGAAACAGAACTTTCCAAGAAAGTAGTTTAATGTCTAAAGAATGTATAGACTCAAAAGTAGGAGCCTGTGATGACTGGAATACTAGATTGAGACTCCATGGAGGAGAAATAGATTTAATTACTAGACAAAGCCTGAACAAAACAATGAATGTCTGGAAGACAATCTTTCGGTGAAACATAAAAGAAAGAGCAGGAATCTGTCCTTTCAAAGTACTGGCAGATAAGTCCTTTTCTAAACCATCTTGAAGAAACTAAAGAATTGTAGGAATTCTAAATGTTTGCCAAAAAAAAATTATGAGTGGAACACCAGGAAATATAAGTTTTCCAATCCTTATACTATATTTTCCTGGAAACAGGATTTCTTGCTTAAATCATAGTATTAATGACAGAGTCTGACAAACCTCTGTGACTGAGAACTAGGCATTCAATCTCCATGCCATTAAGTTCAGAGATTTTATGTCTGGATGAAAGAAGGGACCTTGACACAGAATGTCTGGTCTTAGAGGAAGATGCCATGGTGGGCAGCTGGACATCCAAACTAGATCTGCATACCAGATCCTGAGCTATAAGAAGTACAGATGATTGTTCCATCTTGATTTTTTAAATCACTCTGGGTAGTAAGCATATTGGAATGACCAAGGGACTGCTAGAGTATCCGTCATTACTACCCTGAGGATCCCTTGACCTTGCAAGGTATCTGGGAGGTTTCTTCTTCAAATGAGAAGCCATGAGATCTATTTGAGGAAACCCCAGATCTGAAAAATTTGTAAGAATACATACTGATGGAGAGACCATACCCTCCAGGTGTAGTGGCTGACAGCTGAGATAATCTGCCTCCCAGTTGTCCACACCTGGGATGTGAATCGCAGTGATGAGACAGGAATTGGTCTCTGCCCAAGAAAGTATTTGAGATACTTCTTTCATGGCTAGGTAACTTCAATTTCCCCCTTGATGATTGACATATGCCACTGTTGTGATATTGTCTGTTTGAAAATGAAGGAAAGGTTTGTTCTTCAAAAGAGGCCAAGCTTGAAGAGCTTTGAAAAGAGCACAAAGTTCTAAGATATTGATTGGAATCTTTGTTTCCTGAATATTCCATACTCCCTGTGCAGTCAAAGGACCCCCATACTGGTCCCCAACCCATAAGACTTATAAGACTTGCATCTGTTTTAATCACAGACCAGGTAGGGCAAACAAAGGAGCCCCCCTGAAGAAATTGGTGGTCTAGCCACCATGTCAGAGAAAAACGAGTGTTGGGATCTAAGAATATTAGTTGTGCTATTCAAGTATAATCCTTGCACCATTGGCGCAGCATGCAAAGTTGATGATGCCTCATATAAAATTGAGCAAAGGGGATCTCGTCCAATGCTGCAAACATTATGCCTAACACCTCCATGCATATAGCCACTGAAGAGTATGATAGAGACTGAAGGTTCAGACAAGCTGAAACTAGCTTTATTTGTCTCTTTTCTGTCAGAAAAAGAGTCATGGACACTGAATCTATTTGGAATCCCAAATAAGTGACCTTTGTCTGAGGAATCAAGAAATTATTTAGGAAATTGATCCTCAAACCATGATTTTGAAGAAACAACAATAATTGAGTTGTGTGGAATTCTGCTAAATGAAAAGATTGAGCTTGAACCAAGATATTGTCCAAATAAGAAATACCGCAATACTATGCTTTCTGATTACAGATAGAAGGGCACTGAAAATATTATCAGTGCTGTTGCTAGGCCAAACAGAAGAGCAACAAACTGAAAATGCTTTTCTAGAAAAGAGAATCTCAGAAATTGAAAAATGTCTGGATGAATAGGGATGTGAAGATAAGCATCATGTAAGTCTATTGTGGACATAAAATGACCTAGCTGAACAAAAGGTAGAATAGGCCTTATAGTTTCCATCTTGAAAGTTGGAATTCTTACAAATTTGTTTAGTGTTTTACGATCCAAGATTGGTCTGAAGGAATTCTCCTTCTTTGGTACAATGAATAGATTTGCGTAAAAAAACATTCCTTGTTCCTGTAGAGGAACTGAAACAATCACTCCCATCATGATGTGAGACACATGTTAGAAAAGCCTGAGCTTTTAAAGGATGTTTTGGAACATGAGTTAAATAAAACTGTCCCCTTGGATACAAAAGGATACAATTTTTTAAACCTAGAAGAAGAATTAAAAGAAGTACCAGGTTTAGACCATTCTTTAGAGATAATATTATAGAGACTGCATTAGGAACAGGAAATATCTCTGGAATAACAATGTTAGACTTAAAAAGGGAATTTAACTTGTTACAAGGAATATCCTCAGAACATATATACAGGGAGTGCAGAATTATTAGGCAAGTTGTATTTTTGAGGATTAATTTTATTATTGAACAACAACCATGTTCTCAATGAACCCAAAAAACTCATTAATATCAAAGCTGAATATTTTTGGAAGTAGTTTTTAGTTTGTTTTTAGTTTTAGCTATTTTAGGGGGATATCTGTGTGTGCAGGTGACTATTACTGTGCATAATTATTAGGCAACTTAACAAAAAAAAAAATATATACCCATTTCAATTATTTATTTTTACCAGTGAAACCAATATAACATCTCAACATTCACAAATATACATTTCTGACATTCAAAAACAAAACAAAAACAAATCAGTGACCAATATAGCCACCTTTCTTTGCAAGGACACTCAAAAGCCTGCCATCCATGGATTCTGTCAGTGTTTTGATTTGTTCACCATCAACATTGCGTGCAGCAGCAACCACAGCCTCCCAGACACTGTTCAGAGAGGTGTACTGTTTTCCCTCCTTGTAAATCTCACATTTGATGATGGACCACATGTTCTCAATGGGGTTCGGATCAGGTGAACAAGGAGGCCATGTCATTAGATTTTCTTCTTTTATACCCTTTCTTGCCAGCCACGCTGTGGAGTACTTAGACGCGTGTGATGGAGCATTGTCCTGCATGAAAATCATGTTTTTCTTGAAGGATGCAGACTTCTTCCTGTACCACTGCTTGAAGAAGGTGTCTTCCAGAAACTGGCAATAGGACTGGGAGTTGAGCTTCACTCCATCCTCAACCCGAAAAGGCCCCACAAGCTTATCTTTGATGATACCAGCCTAAACCAGTACTCCACCTCCACCTTGCTGGCATCTGAGTCGGACTGGAGCTCTCTGCCCTTTACCAATCCAGCCACGGGCCCATCCATCTGGCCCATCAAGACTCACTCATTTCATCAGTCCATAAAACCTTAGAGATATTTCTTGGCCCAGTCTTGACGTTTCAGCTTGTGTGTCTTGTTCAGTGGTGGTCGTCTTTCAGCCTTTCTTACCTTGGCCATGTCTCTGAGTATTGCACACCTTGTGCTTTTGGGCACTCCAGTGATGTTGCAGCTCTGAAATATGGCCAAACTGGTGGCAAGTGGCATCTTGGCAGCTGCACACTTGACTTTTCTCAGTTCATGGGCAGTTATTTTGCGCGTTGGTTTTTCCACACGCTTCTTGAGACCCTGTTGACTATTTTGAATGAAACGCTTGATTGTTCGATTATCACGCTTCAGAAGCTTTGCAATTTTAAGAGTGCTGCATCCCTCTGCAAGATATCTCACTATTTTTGACTTTTCTGAGCCTGTCAAGTCCTTCTTTTGACCCATTTTGCCAAAGGAAAGGAAGTTGCCTAATAATTATGCACACCTGATATAGGGTGTTGATGTCATTAGACCACACCCCTTCTCATTACAGAGATGCACATCACCTAATATGCTTAATTGGTAGTAGGCTTTCGAGCCTATACAGCTTGGAGTAAGACAACATGCATAAAGAGGATGATGTGGTCAAAATACTCATTTGCCTAATAATTCTGCACTCCCTGTATATAACTAATGTCCCTGGGCTGCAAAATATAAATAAAATAATTCAAGAAACTTTAAACAAAAAAGTGCCCAGCAGAGGTACAGATATGGGAGTATGTTGAACTATAAAGGGTCCACAGATAGTCCATAGAAGGTTTTAAACAGAGGTATAACATGATAAGCTTAGGCAAACTCCCCTCACATCCCTCTGAAAAAAAATGTCAATGAGGGAAAAAAACGGACTTGACTTAAAGGGACACTGAACCCAAATTTTTTCTTTCGTGATTCAGATAGGACATGCAATTTTAAGCAACTTTCTAATTTACTTCTATTATCAAACTTGTAAGTTTAGATGCCGGTCCATTTTTGGTGAACAACCTAGGTTGTTCTTGCTGATTGGTGGATAAATTCATCCACCAATGAACAAGTGCTTTCCAGGGTCTGAAACAAACAAATAGCTTAGATGCCTTCTATTTCAAATAAAGATAGCAAGAGAACGAAGAAAAAATGATAATAGGAGTAAATTAGAAAGTTGCTTAAAGTGAATGTAAATTTTGATGCTAAAGTGCCCGGTTTTTAAAAATTCGATTAAAAACAGGGGCACTTTAATTCATCAAAATTTACATTTCACTCATGTTGTGAAAAAAAAACTTACCTTTTAATCTTGACAGAAACTCCAGCTTCTTCCACCTGTTGCAAAGCCTCTTCCTGGGTCTAAAATGAGTAATCCAGCTTCCTCCAATCAGACACTGATTCCCCCGGGGGTGAAGCCGTGATTGGAGAATGACCTTTCCATCATTTCTGACATCAGAAATGGCTTGTGACGACCGGAGGAAGCTGGAGCTGCTGTCAAGTTTAAAAGGTAAGTTTTTTTCACAACAGGAGTGAAATGTAAATTTTGATGAATTAAAGTGCCCCTATTTTTAAGCAATTTTTTTTAAAAATGGGCACTTTAGCATCAAAATTTACATTCACTTTAAAATTGCATGCTCTATCTGAATAATGAAAGTAAAAAATTGGGTTCAGTGACCCTTTAAGCATCTATAGATAAAGCACATCATACTTTAACCACCTCCAATGGAGGCGATGTTTAAAACTGAGATATGAGTGAGGTGGATGGGGTATTTGAGGTTTGGGAAACTTTGTCTCCTCCTGTAATCGCTTCCAGACGCTTTCAGCATATTGCAACAATGCCTCGATATTGAGACATCATGCAATATCCTTTAGGCAGTAACCAATGCAGAGAGGGCCACTCTGTCATCCTCTCTGCATCTGCCAGTGATGGTGCGGAATCTGCCGATTGTTGTTGGCGTGGGAGGGCTAGGAGGGAGGCAAGTGGGTGGCCCATCGCTGGAGGGGGCGGGAGCGGGTAGGACCGCTACTCCACACTACAGACAAGGGGAAAAAAGAGCTGCGGCAGTGAGGGGGAAGGAGAGAAGAGGGGCAATAAGGGGGATCCTATGTGGGATGCGTGGAAGGAAAGGGATGTGGGAGGGGGAGGTGGTTAAATTAATGAAGGGGGGTGTGGTGACATAGCTTACTGACCTAGCTGTTATTAAAATCCTTTCCCCCAGATACACATTTCTCTCTGAACTAAAGACACTCCAAATAGCCTTTGCCTGGCATTTGATAAACCACTCCCTGTTGAATTGGTGTATAAAAAACTGGAACACTCTCTATCTTTCTCTCCCTTCTTATCTTGTGCATGCTGAAAAGATGGCTGATGGTGGACACACTGAAGAATGTGGCTAAGTATATTCCTATGATTATTTTAGCAGTGTTGGAAAAACTGGGGTTATTGTAGTAAAGTTGCCCTGTCTTAAATTTTGAACTGTTTTGCTGTAAAATAGATGTGTATATATACCTGTAAATATTTCTCTTATTATTAACATATATTGATTCCAAATAAACTGTTTGGAAACAATGGAGACCCTTGTATTGGTTTAGTGGTTTTACCATAAAGATTACTAAATTAGAACTATATTTAGTATAAAGTAAAAAATATTTTAAATTAATTAATAACCACATTTTGGCGGCCATGAAGTTGTAGATAAATCCATATGCAAATTAGTTTTGGAGGAATTAAAAAATATGTTGATTTAATTTTAGAATATGCATGGTTTGGAAAACCTGTATTTCAGGTGGAATTGTCTGTATAAATTTGCATTTCTATAGAGTTTCATGGGTGATGGTAAATTAGTAGCTCATTCAAAGAAAATTTCTCATTTTAGAGCAAATAATACAATTGTGTGTTACTGCAAAATGTTTAAATTTAACTGCAGTAAAGTTAGATTTGGTGTTTCATAGCAAAGTTTTTGTATGCAGTACTGTATTTAAATAGAGCAAATACTGGTTGGTTTCAGCAGGCCTGTTGTATAAGATATTAGTTTTTTATGGTTACTAGGTTCGGTAAACTTTGTTTATTTTCACTGCTGGGATCTATACATTGTCTGTAGCTTGGAATTAGAGTTTACATTTGACCTGCATTTTATTTGAGTAAATATAAATTTGAATTTTGTTTTCTGTAAAATGTAATGAATTTTAGAGACATAAGCCTCTATTTATGAAAGGTCTTGTGGACCTGATCCGACAGTGCGGATCAGGTCTGCAAGACCTCGCTGAATGCGGAGAGCAATACACTCTCCATATTCAGCATTGCACCAGCAGCTCACAAGAGCTGCTGGTGCAATGCCGACCCCTGCTGACTCGCGGCCAATCGGCCGCCAGCAGGGAGGTGTCAATTGCGGCGATCTCTGTCCACCTGCTCAGAGCAGGTGGACAGGGTTACGGAGCAGCGGTCTTTAGACCGCTGCTTCATAACTGCTGTTTCTGGCGAGTCTGAAGACTCGCCAGAAACACAGGGCCATCAAGCTTCATTCAGAGCTTGATAGATAGGCCCCATGATATTTACTTGTTGTCTTGATCCCATCTAAATGTTTTTACAAACAAAAGCTTTACAGTACTTTGCTTTCTTACAAAGAAGATGGTTGTTTGCTGAGTGGACCAGCATTTAATAGCTGCCATAGTAAGGTTAAAGTGATTGACTTCTGCTCCTTTATAAATGTAATATAATGTCCATTTTATAAAGATTGTAATTTTCTTGCACATTTTTTTTTTAAATTTATTTATTTTTACAAAGGATTCATTTCTGTGAATGTGTTACACCTAGAACTTTAGTTTTCCCTATACATATGTTAATGTAAATTCCTTCCTGTTGGGGGAAAGTGCAGGAAGGTAGGTTGACAAGTTATTTTGTGTGTGACACACTACTTGGATTTGTAAGTAATATAGGTTAGAGCAATATTGTAAAAGCACAAATATTTTTAAAATTAAACTAAAACATCTGAAGGGTGTTTAATTTAGCATGCATTTTCATTTTGGTCTATATTTAAGGACTACAAATATTTTTTTGTTTGTTTGTTTTTATATGCTTGATTTCTGCTCCTTATATACAAAGTTTATAGAAAGTCTAAGTTGCTTAACTTCTGTTTAGTCTGGTGCTTCATTGCCCTATAGATTTGATAATTCATTGTATTTGGGGCAGGTAAAATAGTCTGGCAAACTATGCTGTGAGAGACACACTATTCTAAGTCTGTTCCCCAGATTTAAAATAAAGAATATTGAGCAGTGGTTAGGAAAACTAAATTTAACTATATTACCACCTCTGCTGGAATGCTGACCTGCTTATAAACAGATCTAATTACTACCTCTTCTATGTGGCTTAACTGCTATGTCCTTTGTTGTGTAAAATTAGCATCTCAATGGTATCTTGTACATCCTGTGTTAACATTTAAAAAAAAAAAAAAAAGTTCTGATCTAATATATATATATATATATATTATTTTTATTTTTATTTTAGTTCTAACGGCTATCTGTTAAAAATGTCTGAAAAATCTGTGATTATTTTAACAATTACATTCATAAATACAATGGTCCATTCCTCATCCCAGAAGCTAAGAACCAAAAATGCAAAAGTGTTTTAGAGATTCTAACACAGGTAGTATCTATTAAAAAGATTAATAATAATTAATTATTAATTGTATGATAGCGCAGGCAGTGATTTCACCAATAAGGGGACTAACAAACATTATTGGAGACCTGACAGAGCAAAATAAAAACCTTAAATTAAAGTTAGATAACACACAGACTGACAGAGATTGTATTAAGCTTTCTGCTTTAACTAACACCATACAAATCAGTAAATTACAATGTCAATTAAAATTAATAGAACACAGCAGAAATGAATACTCAAACAAAATTACTGAGTTAGAAATTAAAATAAAACAAGAAGAAAAAATAATTAGTGATATTTCTGGGAACAATGCATATAGTGATCACTTACTGCCACAAAGGAAAGAGACAAAACAAGTAATAAAACAAGATACTATGCCAGTGGGTCCCACTAAAAATCCAAGTTCTGTTCCAATTGCCCCTGTCATAATATCTGAGCATTTTAACACCCAATGACTGTAGCCGATAAAGACATTTTTCAGAAATGGTGGGGCACAATCTCCACAAACAGCTTTAATAACTTTTCACATTGGTTTCACAAGGGATCTGAAAAAGCCATAAAATTAGGTATGAGCATGCAGGAATGGACAGAATTGCTTCAAGATGCCATGGGCCCCTATGCCAACAGGTTATTAGGATTCACCTCAAGCATATCTAATCAGGCTGGGAGAATAGTTAAAACCTTTTTCAATTTTACTAGTCTAGAAAAAGAGATTAGTGACATTACCATGAGACCTCTAGATGGACCATTTGAAGTAGCAAAAAGAGTTTTATTCTGGTGTGCTGCGCCAGCCACAGACCCAAATGGTCTGGGGGTCACCAGCTCACATACAGAGGGTACTTGAAGCTCTCCCCAGAAAATGTCAGGAGTTTGTAAAGCTGTATGATCCAAACTCCACAAACTTAGATATGGTGCTTACTAGAGCTGAGAAGTGGTGGAATTATCACCCATACAACATTAAGGCAATTTCTGCAGTGAAGCAGTCACTGGAGAACAATATGAATATTCACAGGCAGGAATCAGAGAGGGGTAACAGGAGACATGTTTGGGGATATCAGAATAGTAGAGCATCAAATACAGGAAACTGGAGAGACAGGAATTTAAATGGCGACATTAACAGAGGAGAAAACAAGTGTAAAAATTGGAGGCTGAGGCCAAATGAGATAAGCAATAAGGCCAACTTAAGTTTTTGGGAACTCAAAAAAAAAACAGGAGAATGAGAGATGAACTTGGGTTTGTAAAGAAAAAACTGACAGAGCTGGAGGGCTCAAATTAAATCATTCATTTTTGTTTATAAGCATATTTTTTTGCAGTACATTTGTATTGTGTAATGTGTACTTTAGTTTTAAGTTCAAATGAATAATTTTAAGTGTTTTTTTCATTAAGTTTAGAATGCATAGTTAATTGATGCATTTTTCTTTCTAAAACCAAAAACAAAACAGATACCTCCATTGTGATTAGTTTTGGGAGGCCACATGCAATAAAATTTCTATGTAAACTGTCTGAAGTCTTATCTTGCAGGATGAAAACCAATGAAGACAGAAGGCTTCTCACCTTTCCTTCCAGCTTTTCCCCAATAACACATATTATAGATTGTTGTTTTTCAGGTGTCATCAGGACTGATCTAACCAAGAATCTATGATGGTGGCGTTGGACAAATTAAATAAGTATAAAATGTATCACAATGGAGATGTAAAATTGGGCATTAGGCCAAAATAATATATATCATAAAGGGGTAAATTGACGATTGGTAAAGCAAAAGCAAGGACCAGATGCCAAAAGCAAGGACCAGATGACAAAAGATGACAAGAAAGAACTTCAGTGAACCATTATAACGTTTGTTTTACAGACACAATTCCCACTTTATTAATAAAGATTTTACTACACGCATACCCATCTAGTGTACCCACACTCACGCACTCAAACATGAAATTTAAATTTTGCCCAATTTTAAGACCATTGTATAAATGTCGCTAATGGGGTTTAGCATAGGATTTTGTGTTTCAATATATAATTTTAAGTGCATTTTTTTATGAATTGTATAAAGTTAGACTAGGAATTGACAGTCTTAGGAAAGTACAGAAGAGCTCATATTGCAGAGGGAATGATATTCCTAAGGGATGGTGGGAGAATTTTCCCTGTAAGGTTTTCGCTCCCACTGTGTTCTTCTGTACTAGTGTGTATAACTAGAAAACGGGGCAACATAGGAGAAGAAAAAGTGAGGGAATGTGGTGACATAGCTTACTGACCTAGCTGTTATTAAAATCCCTTCCCCCAGTAACACCTTTCTCTCTGAACTAAAGACACTCCCAATAGCCTTTGACTGGCATTTGATAAACCACTCCCTATTGAATTGGTGTATAAAAAACTGGAACACTCTCTATCTTTCTCTTCCTTCTTATCTTGTGCATGCTGAAAAGATGGCTGATGGTGGACACACTGAAGAATGTGGCTAAGTATATTCCTATGATATTTTAGCAGTGTTGGACAAACTGGGGTTATTGTAGTAAAGTTGCCTTGTCTTAAATTTTGGACTGTTTTGCTGTAAAATAGATGTGTATATATACCTGTAAATATTTCTCTTATTATTAACATATATTGATTCCAAATAAACTGTTTGGAAACAATGGAGACCCTCTCATAGAGTTTATGTCACAACTTACCTGTATTGGTTTAGTGGTTTTACCATAGAGATTACTAAATTAGAATTATATTTAGTATAAAGTAAAAAATATTTCAAATGAATTAATAACCACAGGGGGCAGCTGCAGAAAATAAAAAAAGTGGGGTTTTTTTTTTTTTTTTTTTAATTGGTTAAAACTATAGCAAAGTGGGTACTGGCAGACAGCTGCCAATAACTAAGATGGCGGCTAATAGATAGAGGGGGGGAAAACTGTTTGGGGGAGTCAGGGAGGTTTGGTGGGTAAGGGGGGATCCTACACTGCAGAAAATATATATTTAAAAAATATATATATATATATATATATATATATATATATATATATATATATATATATATATATATATATATATATATATATATATATAAACCTTATTTTTATACTGGCGACTTTCTGCCAGTACTTAAGACGGGGGTGACCATTGAGAGGTGGGAAAGGAAGAGAGCTGTTTGAGAGGGATCAGGGAGGGATCAGGGGTTGTGATGTGTCAGGTGGGAGGCTAATCTCTACACTAAAGATAAAATTAACCATACGAGCTACCTAATTAACCCCGTCACTGCTGGGCATAATACAAGTGTGGTGCACAGCTGCATTTAGCGAACTTCTACTTACCAAAAAGCAATGCCAAAGCCATATATGTCTGCTATTTCTGAACAAAGGGGATCCAAGAGAAACATTTGCAACCATTTGTGCCATGATTGTACAAGTGGTTTGTAAATAATTTCAGTGACAAACCTAAAAATTGTGAAAAAGTTAACAATTTTTAAGGACCGGGCACTTCAGACAAAAACTTCCCCAAAAGACCAAAGCATTTTTAGCATTTTTGCCATCACTACATTTAAACATTTTAGGGCCTAGATCAATACTTTGGGTTGTCTAGGCCCATTTTGGTATATTTCATGCCACCATTTCACCACCAAATGCGATCAAATAAAAAAAATTGTTCACTTTTTCACAATTTTTGGTTTCTCACTAAAAATATTTACAAACAGCTTGTGCAATTATGGCACAAATGGTTGTAAATTATTCTCTGAGATCCCCTTTGTTCAGAAATAGCAGACATATATGGCTTTGGCATTGCTTTTTGGTAATTAGGAGGCCGCTAAATGCCGCTGTGCACCACACTTGTATTTTGCCCAGCAGTGAAGGGGTTAATTAGGTAGCTTGGAGGGTTAATTTTAGCTTTAGTGTAGAGATCAGCCTCCCACCTGACACATCCCTCGCCCTGATCCCTCCCTGACCCCTCTCATACAGCTCTCTTCCCTCCCCCACCCCACAATTGTCACCCCCATCTTAAGTACTGGCAGAAAGTCTGCCAGTACTAAAATAAAAGGCTGCTTTTTTATAAATATATTTATTTTATTTTTATATTTTTTGCAGTGTAGGATCTCCTTTTACTCCCAACCTCCCTGATCCCCCCAAACAGTTCTCTAACCCTCCCCCCTCTACCTATTTGCCACCATCTTAGGTACTGGCAGCTGTCTGCCAGTACCCAGTTTGCCTCAATTTATGCATATATATATATTTTTTTAAAACCTATTAACCATTTTTTTCTGTAGTGTAATTGCCCCCCCTCATTACCCTACCCCCCTCCCAGATCCCTTCCCCACAATGGATCCCCCTTATTGCCCTTCCTCCCTCCTTCCCCCTCACTTCACGGCTTTTTTTTTTTTTTTTCCAGTTTGGACGCGTAGCTGGGCCCATTTATCAACGTGCATTTCTGGAAGCCCTGTGAGTAAGCCTGCTAGTGCGGTGATCGGGGAGGGATGTGGGGCCATGTGGGTATGATGTCTGATTATATCCCATATCGAGAGGCATTCCTGGATTATTGTGTTAGTTATGTTGAGTGACCTACGACAATGTGGGGGGAGGTTCAGATTAAGTCATGTAGATATATGTGATGAGGTAAAGAGGCTTGCTCATTAGTTTTCCATTTATTTAAATAGTTGAGTGCTCCCCATTGGGATATATGTGTAAGCATGTGTATAGTATATGACTATAGAGAGAGAGGCAAGGCCACTACATCTTAAAGGAGTTTGTAAAATTTTGTGTGCTACTCGAGGGGGCTTATTTCACCGGATATACTTGGCAAATTCGCTTTGAAATTGTAGAAGTAAGGGTTTTGGTACTCTTATTGGGAGGTATCTAAAAAGATAGGTAAAAGAGAAACTAATTTTTTAAGGCAGTTTTTCGACCTATTCAGGATATGGAGTCGTAATTCCATGTATTTGATTTTTTTTATTTGATCGAATTTTGGCGGTGAAATGGTGGCATGAAATATACCAAAATGGGCATAGATCAATACTTTGGGTTGTCTGCTAAAAAAAATAAATATATATATACATGTGAAGGCAGGGTTATTCAGGGATTCCTGACAGATATCAGTGTTATAATGTAAAGTTCGCTTATTTAAAAAAGAAATGTTTGGAAATAGCAAAGTGCTTCTTGTACTTATTGTCCTATAACTTGCAAAAAAGCAAAGAACATGTAAACATTGGGTATTTCTAAACTCAGGACAAAATTTAGAAACTATTTAGCATGGGAGTTTTTTGGTGGTTATAGATGCGTAAGAGATTTTGGGGTTCAAAGTTAGAAAAAGTTTGTTTTTTTCAATGTTGTCATCATATTTTATCATTTATTTTAAAGTAAATAATGGTATCTTTAGAAAGTCCATTTAATGGTGAGAAAAACAGTATATAATATGTGTTGGTACAGTAAATAAGTAAGATGAAAATTACAGCTAAACACATCAGAATTGTAAAAACAGCCCTGGTCCTTAACGGTAAAAAATATGAAAAATGGTCTGGTCACTAAGGGGTTAACTCTGAAAATTGTTGTTTTTTTAATTCCACTGAGTTTCTATAAAACAATGGACACTGCCATGTCTAAACTTAAATTTTAATCTTATCTTACTGCTGCAAACCTTTAGTAACAGATATAAAACTGGCAATAAAACCAACTAATACAAAAA
This sequence comes from Bombina bombina, assembly GCF_027579735.1. Lineage (NCBI taxonomy): Eukaryota > Metazoa > Chordata > Amphibia > Anura > Bombinatoridae > Bombina > Bombina bombina. Next base: position 189,344,656 of record NC_069503.1, on the reverse strand, counting down.
AGGTTGTGTGAGATTCCTCCTCTCAGTCTTGTTTACACAAGCTCTACTTTATTGCCTGATTTATGAGCCCTTTATCAACGGGTCGGAGTGCCCAAGATCAGACCGCTGCTTCCAAACCCACTCCGACTGGGGAGATTGACAACCATTGCTCCCGCACAATTGGCTGCATGTGAGCAGGGGGCAACATTGCACACTAGCCGTGTGCAATGGTAAATGCAGGACTTTTTGCTGCCCACTAGATGCAAAGTCAGATGGACAGAGGAATACATATTCGCCCCTGTCCGCCTTATTTTCTTAAATCTGGCCCTAGATATCTTTCCCTAATTGATCTCCACAGAAGACAGAGATAAATAAAAAACTATTTCAAACATGGCAGGACCCATACGTTTTTAGTATCTAGAGTACTTTAGAGAAACTAACGCCTAGATTAAGAGTTCTGCGTTAGCCGTCAAAACCAGCATTAGGGCGGGGCTCCTAACGCTGGTTTTGGGCTACCGCTGGTATTTAGAGTCGTGTAGGTAAAGGTCTAACGCTCACTTTGCAGCCGCGACTTTTCCATACCGCAGATCCCCCTACGTCAATTGCGTATCCTATCTTTTCAATGGGATCTTTCTAACGCTGGTATTTAGAGTCTTGGCTGAAGTGAGCGTTAGAAATCTACCGACAAGACTCCAGCCGCAGAGAAAAGCCAGGAGTTAAGAGCTTTCTGGGCTAACGCCGGTTCATAAAGCTCTTAACTACTGTGCTCTAAAGTACACTAACACCAATAAACTACCTATGTACCCCTAAAGTGAGGCCCCCCCACATCGCCGCCACTCTAATACATTTTTTTAACCCCTAATCTGCCGACCGCACACTGCCGCAACCTACATTATCCCTATGTACCCCTAATCTGCTGCCCCTAACACCGCCGACCCCTATATTATATTTATTAACCCCTAATCTGCCACCCCCAATGTCGCCGTCACCTACCTACAATTATTAACCCCTAATCTGCCGACCGGACTTCACCGCTACAATAATCAGAACAGCCAATAGAATGCGAGCTCAATCTGATTGGCTGATTGGATCAGCCAATCGGATTGAACTTGAATCTGATTGGCTGATTCCATCAGCCAATCAGAATTTTCCTACCTTAATTCCGATTGGCTGATAGAATCCTAAAAGCCAATCAGAATTCGAGGGACGCCATCTTGGTTGACGTCCCTTAAAGGAATCGTCATTCGTCGGGAAGTCGTCGGCCAGGATGGATGTTCCGCGTCGGCGGGATGAAGATGGATCCGGAAGAAAGAAGATTGAAGATGCCGCTTGATAGAAGACTTCAGCCGGATGATGGACCTCTTTAGCCCCCGCTTGGATCAAGACTTCAGCCGGATGATGTATCTCTTCAGCCCCCGCTTGGATCAAGACTTCAGCCGGATGATGGACCTCTTCAGCCCCGGATCGGATGAAGACTTCGGACCCTCTTCTGGATGGATCGGTGATACCCGGCGTGGACAAGGTAGGAGGATCTTCAGGGGCTTAGTGTTAGGTTTATTTAAGGGGGGTTTGGGTTAGATTAAGGGTATGTGGGTGGTGGGTTGTAATGTTGGGGGGTATTGTATGTTTTTTTACAGGCAAAAAAGCAGAATTCTTTGGGGCATGCCCCGCAAAAGGCCCTTTTAAGGGCTGGTAAGGTAAAAGAGCTTTTCAATTTTTATTTTAGAATAGGGTAGGGCATTTTTTTTATTTTGGGGGGCTTTGTTATTTTATTAGGGGCCTTAGAGTAGGTGTAATTAGCTTAAAATTGTAATATTTTTCTAATGTTTGTAAATTATTTTTTATTTTTTGTAACTTATTTCTTTTTTTATTTTTTGTACTTTAGTTAGTTTATTTAATTGTATTTATTTGTAGGTATTTGTATGTAATTAATTTATTGATAGTGTAGTGTTAGGGTTAATTGTAACTTAGGTTAGGATTTATTTTACAGGTAATTTTGTTATTATTTTAACTAGGTAGCTTTTAAATAGTTATTAACTATTTAATAGCTATTGTACCTGGTTAAAATAAATACAAAGTTGCCTGTAAAATAAATTTTAATCCTAAAATAGCTACAATATAATTATAATTTATATTGTAGCTATATTAGGGTTTATTTTACAGGTAAGTATTTAGCTTTAAATAGGAATAATTTATTTAATAAGAAATAATTTATTTCATTAGATAAAAATTATATTTAATTTAGGGGGGTGTTAGTGTTAAGGTTAGACTTAGCTTTAGGGGTTAATAAATGTATTAGCGTAGCGGTGAGGTCCGGTCGGCAGATTAGGGGTTAATACTTGAAGTTAGGTGTCAGTGATGTTAGGGAGGGCAGATTAGGGGTTAATACTATTTATTATAGGGTTATTGAGGCGGGAGTGAGGCGGATTAGGGGTTAATAACTTTATAATAGTAGCGGTGAGGTCCGGTCGGCAGATTAGGGGTTAATAATTGTAGGTAGGTGGCGGCGACGTTGGGGGGGGCAGATTAGGGGTTAATAAATATAATATAGGGGTTGGCGGTGTTAGGGGCAGCAGATTAGGGGTACATAGGGATAACGTAGGTTGCGGCGGTGTACGGAGTGGCAGATTAGGGGTTAATAATAATATGCAGGGGTCAGCGATAGCGGGGGCAGCAGATTAGGGGTTAATAAGTGTAAGGCTAGGGGTGTTTAGACTCGGGGTACATGTTAGGGTGTTAGGTGCAGACTTAGGAAGTGTTTCCCCATAGGAAACAATGGGGCTGCGTTAGGAGCTGAACGCTGCTTTTTTGCAGGTGTTAGATTTTTTTTCCGCTCAAACTGCCCCATTGTTTCCTATGGGGGAATTGTGCACAAGCACGTTTTTGAAGCTGGCCGCGTCCGTAAGCACCGCTGGTATTTAGAGTTGCAGTGGCGGTAAATTATGCTATATGCTCCCTTTTTGGAGCCTAACGCAGCCCTTCTGTGAACTCTAAATACCAGCGGTATTTAAAAGGTACAGGGGAAAAAAAAGCATGCGTAGCTAACGCACCCCTTTGGCCGCAGAACTCTAAATCTAGGCGTAAGCTTTTACACTTACATCATCGATATTTAAGCAACTAATATAATGGTAAAAAATACATCTACATATTCTAAGGTTAATCTTTGCTTTGAATACACCATTATGGACCAGATTTAACAAAATACGACGGACAGGGGAATACATAATCGCCTCTATTTGCATGGCTTCACGTATAGCGGGCAGCAAATAGTCCCGGGTCTTTGAGATATGCCACATAACAGGTAGCAAAGTAAGTTAAGAAGCAGCGTTCTGATGACAGATGCTTCTTAACTCTCGGCTGCAGGTTCGCTCATGTGAGCCTGCAGCTGAATCTTTGATAAATCTGGCCCTATGTGTAGCATGTATTAACTGTTCAATATCCCTTAAATCTTAGGAGTACCAGGAGCTAAATGTTTCACACTCAAGTGAAAGTAAATGTTGCTTTGTAGGTTTGATTCCTGTGTGCATAATTCAGTTTAAATACTGAAAAATTAAATATCTTTTTATTTAATTAATAGGTAAAGACCCACGTAGCTAAAGCTGCTTTTTTTCCCAGCGCACACTTCCAACAAAGCAGGAATTTAGAGTTGTCTGAGGGGCTGCGTTAGGCTCAAAAAAGGGTGCGTTGAGCCTAACTTAGCTCCACTTCAACCCTCAATACCAGCGTTGCTTACGGTAGCGGTAAGCTGGCAAAACGTGCTCGTGCACGATATCCCCATAGGAAACAATGGGGCTGAGCTGGCTGAAAAAAAACCTAACACCTGCAAAAAAGCAGCGTTCAGCTCCTAACGCAGCCCCATTGTTTCCTATGGGGAAACACTTCCTAAGTCTGCACCTAACACCCTAACATGTACCCCGAGTCTAAACACCCCTAACCTTACACTTATTAACCTCTAATCTGTCGCCCCCGCTATCGCTGACAGCTGCATTATACTATTAACCCCTAATCTGCTGCTCCGTACTCCGCCGCAACCTACATTATACTTATGAACCCCTAATCTGCTGCCCCTAACATCGCCGACCCCTATATTATATTTATTAACCCCTAATCTGCCCCCCCCCAACATCTCCGCTACCTAACTACACTTATTAACCCCTAATCTGCTGACCGGACCTCGCCGCCACTATAATAAATGTATTAACCCCTAAATCGCCGCACTCCCTCCTCGCAAAAACTATAATGAATAGTATTGACCCCTAATCTGCCCTCCCTAACATCGCCGCCACCTACCTACAATTATTAACCCCTAATCTCCCGCCCGCACCATCGCCGCTACTATAATAAAGTTATTAACCCCTAAACCTAACTCTAACCCTAGCCTTAACACCCCCCTAACATAAATATAATTTATATTAAACGAAATAATATTCCTATAATTAACTAAATTATTCCTATTTAAAACTAAATACTTACCTATCAAATAAACCCTAATATAGCTACAATATAACTAATAATTACATTGTAGCTATTTTAGGATTTATATTTATTTTACAGGCAACTTTGTATTTATTTTAACTAGGTTCAATAGCTATTAAATAGTTAATAACTATATAATAGCTACCTAGTTAAAATAAATTCAAAATTACCTGTAAAATAAATCCTAACCTAAGTTACAATTAAACCTAACACTACACTATCATTAAATTAATTAAATAAATTACCTACAATTACCTAAAATAAAATACAATAAAATAAACTATTCAATGATACAAAAAAAACAACACTAAATTACAAAAAATAAAAAAGAATTACAAGCAGTTTAAACTAATTACACCTAATCTAAGCCCCCTAATAAAATAAAAAAGCCCCCAAAATAAAAAATTCCCTACCCTATTCTAAAATACAAAAGTAAAAATCAGCTCTTTTACCAGCCCTTAAAAGGGCTTTTTGCGGGGCCTTGCCCCAAAGTAATCAGCTCTTTTGCATGAAAATAAAAATACAATACTACCCCAACATTACAACCCACCACCCACATAACCCTACTCTAACCCACCCAAACCCCCCTTAAAAAAAACTATCGCTAACCCCATGAAGATCTCCCTACCTTGAGTCGTCTTCACCCAGCCGAGCCGAATTCTTCATCCAAGCGGAGCAGGAAGATGTCCTCCATCCGGTAGAAGTCTTGATCCAAGCAGCAAATAAGAGATCCTCCATCCGGTAGAAGTCTTGATCCAAGCGGCAAAGAAGAGGTCCTCCATCCGGGTGAAGTCTTGATCCAAACGGCAAAGAAGAGGTCTTCCATCCGGGCGATGTCTTCTTCCAAGCGGCATCTTCTATCTTCTTTCTTCCGGATCCATCTTCATCCCGCCGACGTGGAACATCCTCCTTCCCCGACGGACTAACGACAAATGAAGGTTCCTTTAAGGGACGTCATCCAAGATGGCGTCCCTTCTATTCCGATTGGCTGATAGAATTCTATCAGCCAATCGGAATTAAGGTAGAAAAAATCTGATTGGCTGATGCAATCAGCCAATCAGATTGAAGTTCAATCCGATTGGCTGATCCAATCAGCCAATTGTATTGAACTTGCATTCTATTGGCATCAGCCAATCAGATTTTTTCTATCTTAATTCCGATTGGCTGATAGAATTCTATCAGCCAATCAGAATTGAAGGGATGCCATCTTGGATGACGTCCCTTAAAGGAACCTTCATTTGTCGTTAGTCCGTCGGGGAAGGAGGATGTTCCACGTCGGCGGGATGAAGATGGATCCGGAAGAAAGAAGATTGAAAATGCCGCTTGGAAAAAGACATCGCCCGGATGGAAGATGTCTTCTTTGCCGCTTGGATCAAGACTTCGCCCGGATGGAGGACCTCTTCTTTGCCGCTTGGATCAAGACTTCTACCGGATGGAGAACCTTTTCTTTGCCGCTTGGATCCCGGATGGAGGACATCTTCTTGCTCCGCTTGGATGAAGAATTCGGCTCAGCTGGGTGAAGACGACTCAAGGTAGGGAGATCTTTAGAGGGTTAGTGATAGTTTTTTTTAAGGGGGGTTTGGGAGGGTTAGTGTAGGGGTATGTGGGTGGTGGGTTGTAATGTTGGGGGGGTATTGTATTTTTATTTTCATGCAAACGAGCTGATTACTTTGGGGCAAGGCCCCGCAAAAAGCCCTTTTAAGGGCTGGTAAAAGAGCTGATTACTTTTGTATTTTTGAATAGGGTAGGGAATTTTTTATTTTGGGGGGCTTTTTTATTTTATTAGGGGGCTTAAATTAGGTGTAATTAGTTTAAACTGCTTGTAATTCTTTTTTAGTTTTTGTAATTTAGTGTTTTGTTTTGTTTTGTATTATAGAATAGTTTATTTTATTGTATTTTATTTTAGGTAATTGTAGGTAATTTATTTAATTAATTTAATGATAGTGTAGTGTTAGGTTTAATTGTAACTTAGGTTAGGATTTATTTTACAGGTAATTTTGTATTTATTTTAACTAGGTAGCTATTAAATAGTTATTAACTATTTAATAGCTATTGTACCTAGTTAAAATAAATACAAAGTTGCCTGTAAAATAAATATAAATCCTAAAATAGCTACAATGTAATTATTAATTATATTGTAGCTATAATAGGGTTTATTTGATAGGTAAGTATTTAATTTTAAATAGGAATAATTTAGTCAATTATAGGAATATTATTTCATTTAATATAAATTATATTTATGTTAGGGGGGTGTTAGGGTTAGAGTTAGGTTTAGGGGTTAATAACTTTATTATATTAGTGGCGACGGTGCGGGCGGGAGATTAGGGGTTAATAATTGTAGGTAGGTGGCGGCGATGTTAGGGAGGGCAGATTAGGGGTTAATACTATTTATTCTAGTGTTTGCGAGGCTGGAGTGTGGCGGTTTAGGGGTTAATACATTTATTATAGTGGCGGCGAGGTCCGGTCGGCAGATTAGGGGTTAATAAGTGTAGTTAGGTAGCGGCGACGTTGGGGGGGCAGATTAGGGGTTAATAAATATAATATAGGGGTCAGCGATGTTAGGGGCAGCAGATTAGGGGTTCATAGGGATAATGTAGGTGGTGGCGGTGTCCGGTCGGCAGATTAGGGGTTACAATTTTTTATTAGAGTGGCGGCAATGTGGGGGGGCCTCGGTTTTAGTGGTACATAGGTAGTTTATGGGTGTTAGTGTACTTTGTAGCACAGTAGTTAGGAGCTTTATATTCCGGCATTAGCCCATAAAGCCCTTAACTACTGACCTTTTTTGGCGTTAGGAGTCTTGTCGGTAGAGGGTCTACTGCTCACTTCTCCCAAGACTCCAAATACCAGCGTCAGGCAGATCCCATTGAAAAGATAGGATACGCAATTGGCGTAAGGGGATCTGCGGTAGCCTGGAATCGTGGTAGGGAAGTGAGCGTTAGACCCTTTCCTGGCTGACTCGAAATACCAGCAGGCGGCCAAAAGCAGCGTTAGGACCCCTTAACGCTGCTTTTGACAGCTAACGCAGAACTCTAAATGTAGGCGATAGCTTTTTAAAAAAAAATGATTTAGCACATAAAAAAACTACACAAAAAGGCAAAAAACATTTTTGAATGCTTAACAATTACAAACAAAATGCAGGACCACTATGTGAAATAAAACCAACAAAAACAAAACACATTTTCTAAAGAATAAATAATAAAAACAAAGGATAATGGAAAATAGAAAAATCGAAATTAACTAGTAGGTCTAACTCCCTTGTGAACTTATAAGACTTATAAGACTTTTATACATTATAATAAAAATAAATAAATGAAAATCAATAAAAATGAAACCAAATATTGCAATGCTTGAAATGTTATTTATTTAGTTAGTTTTAAAAAGCTAAACCCCAAAGTATTGTGGTTTATATAGCCATCCTAGCATAGAACCACATTGGCCAAAAATTTGCTACTTCATAAACTTAATTTTAAATATAACATGAATAATACAACTGGCATGACAACTTGTGACTTTTCTATACCCATAATGCACTTAAAGGGACAATTAAATCAGAATTAAACGTTTATGATCCAAACAGAGCATACAATTTTAAAGTGACAGTAAAGTCAAAATTAAACTTTCATGATTCGGATAGAGCATGCAATTTTAAACACTTTCCAATTTACTTCTCTTATCAAAATTGCTTTGTACTCTTAGTATCTTTTATTGAAGAGTAAAACTAGGTAGGCTCATAAGAGCTCAGGAGTGTGCATGTGTCTTTAGTACTATATGGTAGCAGTGTTTTGCAACATTGTATAACAAAGCTACAAATAATGTTGCAAAACACTGCTACCATAGAGTACTAAGCCATGTGCACACTCCAGAGCTTTTTTGAGCCTACAATAGAGTACAATTAAATTTGAAATTTCAAAATCATTGAATCAGCCAATAGGAATGAGAGCTGCTTAAATCCTATTGGCTGTTCCATTCAACCAATATGATTTAAGCAGATCTAACTCCTATTGGCTGATTTAAAATTTTCAGCCAATAGGAATGCAACGGTACCCTAATATAAATAACTTGCATTGAATCCTCAGTGTGCAGCGGACGATCGCATGAAGAGGACCTCCACATTGGACCAATGGACCTCCACCTGGACCTCTGTCTCCACGCATTAACCACTCTGCCTCCACAGGGATGAGGAAGATGCCGTCTGGATGAAGATGCTTTGCCGCTGGGATGAAGATCTTTCGCCGGACTTCATCAACTGTGAGTACCGATTTTGGGGTTATTGTTAGTTGTTTTTTTTTTTTTTTGGTGTTTTGCTTTTTTTTAGATTAGGGCTTTTTTATTTTAATGGGCGGAAAAAAAGAGCTGAATGCCCTTTTAAGGGCAATAAAAGAGCTGAATGCCCTTACAAAATCCCTTTTCAGGACAATGGGTAGATTAGTTTTTTTTTAGTTACGTTTTTTTTTATTTTGTGGGTTTGGGGGTGGGGTGTTTGTTTGTTTTGTTTTTTTGCAAAAGAGCTGCTAACTTTAGGGCAATGCCCTACAAATGGCCCTTTTAAGGGCCCTTGGTAGTTTATTCTAGATTAGGTTTTTTTTTACTTTTTATTTTTTTTTGGATAATTTTGTTTGTTATTTTTTGTAATAGTAGTTTTTTTAATTTTTTTGTAATTTTAGTGTTTATTATGTTTTGTAATTGTAATTTTTGAGTAATATTAGGATTTTTTATTTTTAGTAATGTTAGGTTTTATTAGTGTAAGCTTAGGTTTAATTTTTATTTCACAGGTAAGTTTGTATTTACTTTAAAATAGGTAGTTAGTCAATAATTGTATTTTAATTTAGGTCTATTTTAATTATGTTAAAGTTAGGGGGTGCTTGGTTATTATTATCAGTTATTTGTAAAGCACCAACAGATTCCGCAGCGCTATAAACAAATGCGGAGTACAAAAAAACATTTATAGGGATCAAACGGGTCGAGGGCCCTACCAAGAGTCACACTGTTGTAGTCAGCTCTTAAGAAGGTGATCTACAAACAGCTGGACTCTTAGACTTACATTCTAAGGGGTTCAGGGGATAGCAATGGAGGAGAGGAATTGGTATAAAGAAAGGTTAGTGTAGGTTGTATGCATCCCTGAACAGTAGAGTCTTTAGGGAGTGCTTGAAGCTTTCAAAACTAGGGGAGAGTCTTGTGGAGCGAGGCAGAGAGTTCCACAAGATGGGAGCCAGTCTGAAGAAGTCCTATAAACGGGAGTGTGAGGAGGTAACAAGAGAGGAGGAGAGTAGGAGTTCATGAGCAGAGCGAAGGGGATGGGAGGAAGAGTATCTGGAGACAAGGTCTGAGATATAGGGGGGAGCAGTGCAGTTTAGGGCTTTGTATGTCAGAGTGAGACTTTTGTGTTTAATCCTAGAGGCAAGAGGAAGCCAGTGAAGGGATTGGCAGAGAGATGCAGCAGATGAATAGCGACATGTAAGGAAGATGAGCCTGGCAGAGGCATTCATTATGGATTGTAAAGGAGCTAGGCGGAAGCTGGGGAGACCAGAGAAGACAGAGTTGCAGTAATCGATGTGGGAAAGGATGAGAGAGTGGATTAAAATCTTGGTTGTGTCTTGTGTAAGTAAATATCTAATTTTAGCAATGTTCTTAAGGTGGAAGCGCAGGTTTTAGCCAGGGGCTGAATGTGAGGAGTGAAAGACATTGGGCATGCGGGGTAGGGGTAATAATGGAGTTCCCAACAGTTATAGAGAGATTGGGGTGGAGATTTTGAAAGAAGTGGTGAAAATAAGGAGCTCAGTTTTCAAGAGATTTAGCTTGAGGTAGTGAGAGGACATCAATGAAGAGATTTGAGAAAGACAGTTAGTGACACGGGTTAGCAAGAATGGAGATAGGTCTGGTGCAGAGAAGTAGATTTGGTTGTCGTCGGCATACAAATGATATTGAAACCCATGGCTGAGGATGAGTGTGTGATTTCCAAGCTATGGTAAGAGGGGCCAGATTGTCAAGGACGGATGTAAGGGTGGAATTATAGTGGCAGATAGATTGGTCAGGGCAGGAAAGGAGGAGAAGGATGAGAAGAGAGGTTTGAGGGGATTAACAAGCTGTTGCTGATCTAATGACATAATGCTTCTGTGAAGTTTGGTGTGATGAGTAGAAGGAGTGAGAGCTGTAGGGAGGGATGATATGTTGCAAGTGAGGAGATGGTGGTCAGAAAGAGGAAAAAGGGAGTTTGTGAAGATTGAAATAGTGCATCGATAGCTAAAGATCAGGTCAAGGGAGTGACCGTCTTTGTGAGTGAGTTGAGAAGCCAGGGGGTCGGTATATGACTGCAACACATATAAAGAGGGGGGAGGGGAGGATAAGCGAATCATGTCGGTTTTCAAATGAGGAAAATTTGAGGGAAGAGATGAGTTGTATTTATTGAAAGGTGCAACAAGAGGAAAGTAAAAAACCTACACTACCTCGTCTATTACCAGACCTAGGAGTGTGGCTGAAGTGGAGTCCCCCCTGTGACAGAGCAGCAGTGGATGCTGTGTCTAGGGGAGAGAGCCAGGTTTCTGTTAGGGCCAGAAGATTGAAGGAGCAGAAGATAAAAAGGTCATGTATAGCAGTGAGCTTGAGCGAGAGTTCCAGAGTGCACACGTGAAAGGGGTAGTGGCTTTAGATGCAAGAGGAATGTGAGTAAGTCTATGGAACCTAGTCTATAGAACAGTACACATGGATGTGCACAGCTAGGAAGTTGTTGGGGACCAGGATTAGGGGAGATGTCACCAGCAGTTAGTAAAAGCAAGAGGGAGAGTGACATGAGATGAGATATAGATTTGCAGTAATAAGACTGTTTTTGAGACACGGTGCAGGGGGGAGAGAGAGTGTTTAGGAATAGGTAAAGTTCATGAGTGCAAAAGTAAGGTGAGTTTAAGAGATATGGGCTAATAACAGTGCAGGTGGAGAGGGAGAAGGAGTAATTAAATAATGTAGTTTGTTTTAGAGACAAGAGGTAGCAAAAAGGAACATGAAGATATTTAGCATCTCTACAAAAGTGGGAACCAATTAAACACATAAGACACAGTATTACAGCAGCAATTGCATAAGGAAACAATGAGATACATAAAACATAATTTTACAAAAGTACTTGACTTGTGTCTTGCCCTTGTCCAATCCTTGTTCAGTTCTTGTATAATTATTTTCTTAAAGGGACATTATGCACTCATTTTTTCTTTGCATAAATGTTTTGTAGATGATCTATTTATATAGCCCATAAAGTTGTTTTTTTTAAATAAATGTATAGTTTTGCTTATTTTTAAATAACATTGCTCTGATTTTCAGACTCCTAACCAAGCCCCAAAATTTTATGTGAATACCGTCAGCTACCTTCTCCAGCTTGCTCCTGTTTGTGTAAAGGGTCTTTTCATATGCAAAAGAAGGGGGGAGGGAGTGTCTTATTTGCCACTTGCAGTGGGCTTTCCAACTACCTTTTCAACAGAGCCAAACTTACAGCTTCTAAGTAAGTTTTTAAACAGTTTTATACTGGATTTTTATATCAGTATCTGTGCATCTTATTCTTTATAGTAGTGTCTATTACATGCAGTTATATGAAAATGAGTGTATACTGTCCCTTTAATGCCTCACTTATAAAATGTTCACTTAATTCTTGTATAATTCTTTTCTTAACCCTTACAGGTCTTCTCTCGGAATATATCCGACAAAGGGTTTTGCCGTATGTGGGCAAGCGTCGAATATATTCCGACATTTCAGATTTTAAATTTCACAGCTAAAAAGCGCTATCTAGCGGTGAATTGCTATTTAGCTGAGAAATTCAATAAACCTGCCGGCTGCAGGTTTTATTTCATTTATAGGACCGGAAAGGGTTTTTAATGCCTCACTTATAAAATGTTCACTTAATTGTTGTATAATTCTTTTCTTAATGCCTCACTTATAAAATGTTCACTTCAAAAATGTAACCATATGTTGTTGTGACAATGCACACTGCCCAGGCAATGCACAGCCCAGTGCAATGCACAGCCAAAGCTAATGTTAAATATATAGGCAGGGAAGTCAGCTGTGTCCACTAAATTACTTGATTGATAAATCAAAGACAAATTAAAGGCCAATTGGAAAGTTAGATTCTGGGCTGGTCCGGGTGAGATAAGTTAAGTAAACAGACAGTAAAATTTGGAGGAGGTTAAAACTATGGTATAAGACAGCTATAAATATAAGAATTATAGCAGGTATTGATAAGGATTGAACATCACATGGCAATTAACAATTAACATTAGAAGTAAGACATTGGATAACATTACAACAAATGCAGGACTAAATTAACAACCTAAAATCATTTGCTCAATAAACATGTAGGGGTTAATAGGTTTAGTTAGTGTTTTTTTTAGTTAGTGTTGACGATGTCGGGGAACTGTGGTTTAGGGGTTAATAAGATTAGTTAGTGTCGGAGATGTCGGGGAACTGCTGTTTAGGGGTTAATAGGTTTAGTTAGTGTTGGCGATGTCGGGGAACAGCGGTTTAGGGGTTAATAGGTTTATTTAGTGTCTGCGATGTGGGGATGGCAGTGGTTTAGGGGTTAATAGGTTTAGATAGTGTTGGCGATGTGGGGGGATGGCAGTTTAGGGGTTAATAGCTTTATTTAGTGTCGGCAATGTGGGTGGCGGCAGTGGTTTTAGATAATTTTGTTTCTGCAATTGCCGGCATATTAGTTATGTTAAGTTAAATTGTTTTTTCGGATCCATTCTTTATTCATATGCATTATTCTATTCAAAACCTCAGAATAGAATAATGCATATGAATAAAGAATGGATCAGAACAAAACAAACGGATCAAAAAAATGATTTAACTTAACATAACTAATTTGCCGAAACAATTTTTTTTTTTTTAAACTTAACTAAACTAATTTGCCGAATTGAAATTATTTATTTAACTAATGAAAATAAAACTAAACAAAACAAAATTTTTAGCGTTGCCCATGTCTAGTAGTTATAATTTCAAAATACAAAGCATAATTTTTTTTTTAGCGAAAAATGGGCCAAACGTGGCAGTTCCATAAGAATGCATAAAATTGTTTCTCAAATTCCAGCATAAATCTGTAAAGATTTTTGCACTGCAGATCTCACAGTTTTTTCTCGTCAGTTAGAAGCTGGCGAGCATTTCTCAAAATATTCAAAATACTTAATACCCTAATAGAAAAATGCATGCATATGCAAATAGAAGTGATTGTAAGATGCTATACGCAGAAAGCAGTGTAATGTGATTGAAATTTGCTGCAGGATTGCGTTTTCAAAGTGTACACCCTGCTCACTGCAAACTTCACTCAATGAAGCGAAGTGTCTCTTTCTAGCGAGCTTCATTACTTTATATAGGAGTCGTCTCACCACTCATAGGGACTGACCCTTTTTTTACAATTATTCCACCATGGCAGCCCCTGTGAGGGTCAGCATGAAAAACCATGTATGATCTGGTGAGGTTTAGATAATCGGACCCTATTAGCGTGGCCCGGTGCTCTGTGCAGAAATGTAAGGATAAGTGTGACTCTCCAACATGCTAGAGGTACATATTTAACCCCTTAAGGTAATATAAAAGAAACAAATTAATACTGACTAATTTTTTCAGTATTTCTTCGTTTTCTTTAAATTAAGTTTGTGCATGTGTTAGGATATTTGATTCATCAGAACAAAGTGAATATACCTATTTTTGTTACAAATTGGCATTCATGACAAAACAAACTTTAGCATGAAAAGAAGGATGGTCGTCACAGAGGTTAAAACTATAGACTTTATTGTAAATCCTTAGTTATTAATAGTAGGTTTTATTTAGATTTATTTTAATTATATTTAAGTTAGGGGGTGTTAGGGTTAGACAGGTTTAGGGGTTAATAAATTTAGTATAGTGGTGGCGATGTTGGGGGCGGCAGATTAGGGGTTAATAAATGTAGGTAGGTGGCGGCAATGTTAGGGACGGCAGTTTAGGGGTTAATAATATTTAACTAGTGTTTGTGATGCGGGAGTGCGGTGGTTTAGGGGTTAATATGTTTATTATAGTGGTGCCGATGTCTGGAGTGGCAGATTAGGGGTTAATAAGTATAATGTAGGTGTCGGGCAGCAGATTAGGGGTTAATAAGTGTAAGATGTGTAAACATAAATTTAGGGGTGATTAGACTCGGGTTCATGTTAGGGTGTTAGGTGTAAACATACATTTGTTTCCCCATAGGAATCAATGGGGCTGCGTTATGGAGCTTTATGCTGCTTTTTTGCAGGTGTTAGGCTTTTTTTCAGCCGACTCTCCCCATTGATGTCTATTAATTGTGAGAGGGTAGAAGTCTTGGTGAGTTCCCACACTTTTTGCTTTTTGTACTACTTGACCCCTGGGATCCTGCCATTCTTACATTGGACCATTACAGCTCATGTTGCTGTCTGTGCAGAGCCTGGCTAAGGTCCTCTCCTCCTGCTGCTACAACTGGGGATAGGGCATTTATCTTCTTTTAGATGTAGAGCTATGCTATATATTTAGCATGAGAGTCAACATAGCCTTATATTTTTTCATTTCCATTGGATGATAATGATCAGAATTAGTGGTGTTATTCTTACATGTGCAGCTATTTGATTAGTGGCTGGCATTTCCATAGCCAATATTTTTTACAAAGAAAAAACTGTTGCAATGACAATGTTTAGTGGGATTAACAGAAGTTGCATACATTTACACATTTTGCGTGTGTGTATATGTCTGTATATGTATGTGTGAATAGATTTAAAGGGACACTGAACCCAATTTTTTTCTTTCATGATTCAGACAGAGCATGCAATTTTAAGCAACTTTCTAATTTACTCTTATTATCAATTTTTCTTCATTATTTTGGTATCTTTATTTGAAAAGCAAGAATGTAAGTTTAGATGCCGGCCCATTTTTGGGCCGGCATATATATAGAGGTGGCATGTGTGTGTTGTGTTTTGTATGAGAGTGTGTTTGCTATATGGGAATTTGTGTTTGACTGTGTGTGTATTATATAAGTGTGTTTGTGTTTGCTATATGAGAGTGTGTATGTGTGTGTATTATATGAGAATGTGTGTGTTGTATGAATGTGTGTGTGGTGTGTGTTTGTGTGTTGTATGAGAGTGTCTGTGTGTGTTATTACCTTTTACAACACTTTCAGATTTGACTACAATCAGGAATAAAGTACGCACACATTTAGACGTTGCAGCTACCTTGTTGTGCATTACTTCAGACATTTTCAGACTGAGCATAAAAATATAATTTATGCTTACCTGATAAATTATTTTCTTTCCTGGTATGGAGAGTTCACAAATCTATTCAATTACTAGTGGGAATTCAACTCCTGGCCACCAGGTGGAGGCAAAGAACACCCCAGCAAAGCTTCAAGTATTTTCCCACTTCCCACAATCCCCAGTCATTCAACCACGAAATCATGGAAAGAGAAGAAGACACAAAGGGTATAGAGGTGCCTGAGGTTTAGAAAATTACAAAAAGCTGTCTTAAAATAAGGGCGGGTCGTGGACTCTCCATGCCAGAATAGAAAATAATTTATCAGGTAAGCATAAATTATATTTTCTTTTCAATGGCATGGAGAGTCCACAAATCCATTCAATTACTAGCGGGAACCAATACTCAAGCTAGAGTCCACAGAATGAAAGGGAGGGATATACAAGACAGGCGAACCTAAACAGAAGGCATCACCGCTTGAAGAACTTTCCTCCCAAAAGAAGCCTCAGCTGAGGCAAAAACATCAAATTTGGAAAATTTGGAAAAGTATGCAATAATGACCAAGTGGCCGCCTTGCAAATCTGTTCCATAGAAGCATAATTTTAAAGGCCCAAGAGGAAGCGACAGCCCTAGTGGAGTGAGCCGTAATTTTCTCTGGAGGCTGCTGTCCAGCTGTTGCCTAAGCCAATCGAATAACACGTCTTAACCAGAAGGAGAGAGTAGAAGAAGTGGCCTTCTGACCCGTTTGTGTGGTGACATATCTTGTAGAGTTTTGTCCCTGGAGGATTCACATGGCTGGTTTTGGGGTCCCCCCCCCAGATACACTAACTGAACAATAGGGAAAAACCCTAAAAAAAAGAATACACTTGTAGCACTCTAGAGTCAATTCACACTTGTATTATTTGTGTGTTAGTATTTATCCTCCAAAAACGGGAGAATTGGTTGCCAAAAATTATTAAAATAATAATTGGGAAAGATTAAAACCACACATTGAGATGCATCCGTTATACAGTTAAAGTGATTGCTGTTAGTATATACTTTTTTGTGAATTGCAACTTGTGAATTGCTAAGTCAAGATTGCCTATATTGCTCAGTCAAGATGCCTGAAAGCTGCAGGGGAGATAATAT